>NW_006296053.1:122744-130093 GCF_000327345.1 Myotis davidii
AAATTAAAAAAATAATCATAATGCTCTCCAGTTCCATCCATGCTGTTGCAAATGGTAAGAATTCCTTTCTTTTTATAGCAATGTAGTATTCCATTGTGTAGATGTACCATAGTTTTCTAATTACTCATCTGCTGATGGGCATTTAGGCTGGAGAGCATTATGCTAAGTGAAATAAGCCAGTCAGTGAAAGAAAAATACATGATCTCACTCATTTATGGATAATAAAGAACATTATAACCTGATGAACAAAAAGATAGATACAGAGGCAGAGAAGCATCAAACAGACTGTCAAATTACAGTGGGGAGGCTGGGGAGTGATGGGGGGGGGAGGGTAAGATATCAACCGAAGGACTTGTATGCATGCATATAAGCATAACCAATGGACATAAGACACTGAAGGATAGGGGAAGCTGGGGGAATGTCAAGAAGGGGGAAAAAAGGAGAAATATATAATACTCTTTGTAATACTTTAAGCAATAAAACAAAATTTAAGAAAAAGAAAAAATTATACATAAGCTGTATGAAGACCCTATTATTACTGTGAAACAGCAGTGGAATGCTAGCCCTGCACTGTTCAATACAGTAGCCACACCACAAGTGGTTCTTGAGCACTTGAAATGTGACTAGTCCAATTAGAGATGAGCAGTAAGTGTAAAGTACATACCAGATTTTGAAGACTCAGTACAAAAGAAATGTAAAATCAAATAGCTCAATAATTTTATATTATTACATGTTGAAATGATAATATTTTAGTTATACTAAGTTAAATCAAATACATTATTAAAAGTAATTTCACCTGTTTGTCTTCACTTTTTGAATGTGACTACTAGAAAATTTAAAAATTACATATATAGCTCATTTGTGGCTCTGTGAAACTCACATCTGTTATCTTCTACAGATGGCTAGTGGCTTTAACCTGAAGAATAAGTTTTCATGAAAATGAGTGATTAAGATAGACAATTAGAAGTGTAACTAGGGCCCTCATTAATTATGTTCTAATTTATTAGAGAGCACTCAACATACAATACAGACCCATCCTATAAAAGGCTAATCTGCAAATAGACCCAATGGCAGAACAACCGAACAACCGGTCACTATGATGTGCAGTTACCACCAAGGGTCGTGTGCAGAACATGGCGGGTGTCAGCAGCAGGCGGCAGAATGCGGAACATGGCAGGCATCGGCTGAAGCGGGATGGTGGAGCAGGTGAGCGGGGACACCAGACCAAGGCAGGGTGCCAGTCGCTGTCATCATGGTGAGCCACTGATGATTACTGAAAATTCTTTGCTCCCACATGTCACAGTCCCGCCTGGCACTCGCACCTGCTGCCAGCGCTGGAGCCACTGCTCGTACCCGCTGCCCGCACCCAGCACTGGCCCTGATCTCTCAGCACCGTCAGCATGTGCAAGCGGCAGCTGCCAGCCACAATCACCCCTCAGGGCTTCTCCACCTCCCTCTGCTCCTGAGGGGCAATCAGGACCAGCAGCCACCACTCGTACCCACTGCTTTGTGGCCCACAGTTTCTTTAAAGGTGCACGAATTCATGCTATGATGTGCAGTTACCACCAAGGGTCGTGTGCAGAACATGGCGGGTGTCAGCAGCAGGCGGCAGAATGCGGAACATGGCAGGCATCGGCTGAAGCGGGATGGTGGAGCAGGTGAGCGGGGACACCAGACCAAGGCAGGGTGCCAGTCGCTGTCATCATGGTGAGCCACTGATGATTACTGAAAATTCTTTGCTCCCACATGTCACAGTCCCGCCTGGCACTCGCACCTGCTGCCAGCGCTGGAGCCACTGCTCGTACCCGCTGCCCGCACCCAGCACTGGCCCTGATCTCTCAGCACCGTCAGCATGTGCAAGCGCCACCCAGTGCTTGCACCTGCGGCAGCTGCCAGCCACAATCACCCCTCAGGGCTTCTCCACCTCCCTCTGCTCCTGAGGGGCAATCAGGACCAGCAGCCACCACTCGTACCCACTGCTTTGTGGCCCACAGTTTCTTTAAAGGTGCACGAATTCATGCACTGGGCCCCTAGCTCATTAATAAATGCATGCTTGATATATGCATTCACTCAGATATATCTAATAGATATATGTTGAGTTTTATTTCATATGTGATACTGACCATTCCTAAGTCTCTCTCTCTCTCTCTCTCCACACACACACACACACACACACACACACACAGGCACACATGCACAATTGCCCACATGGGCTAAGAAAATACAAAAACGAAACAAACAGGAAGCCCTTGCAAACTGTCTTCAATCAAGTCTTTTGTATCTTTTCTCTCTCTTCTTTCTCCGTATTGTAAAGGGAGGAGAAAGGCAAGGTAAAGAAAAGATAGTCTGCTCTTTTAACCATACTGCTCACCAACAACCCCCACCTCAAAGAACAAAAATATGGGTGATTTGGTTCTCATTTAAAATATTTTTTTTTCAAATTCAGTTCAGAGGGGTAACATGTGCACAAAGGCAAAGAAGATCCAGGAAATTCTGCAAACAAGAGACTGCCATTTGTCAAAGAGTCAGACTCTTAGAGAGTGGGAATGATAAGATTCAACACTTTTAGAAAATAAAAAAAAGCAAATATTTTTAAACCCTAAAGGCATCATCCATCAGGCCTCAATTTATTAGCACTTTCAATTAGAGAAACCAGGAGAGGGTAACACAGAAGTCCCAGATATTTGTTATCATGAACTTTTTGTTGTTGTTGTTTCCACCACAGTAAAAATAAAATGGCCAGGTTTATTTTTGGAAGAAAGCAAGATAAATGCAGCTGCCATTCTACTCTCTTATGCACATATACTTTGGGTGGGCTGTCCTGGACCTGTGATCTGGCTACAGAATGGGCCCAGCTTCTTCTTCTACTAACCTCGAGGTCAGCCATTCTGTCCCAAGTAGTCTGGCCTTATTGAGCCTGTAGCTCTTAGCTATGAACTGATATGGATGGAGATAAGGAGAAAACTGCCTGCCCAGGCAAAAGTAGGTCACATGATTAAGCACACAGGAAAAAAAATATCAGAATGTAACTATTTAAAGAAGAAGAGGACAAGAAATTGCTGAATTGGGGATAAGTGGCCCACAATTAGAGATCCCAGAAAGCAATAAAACTATGAGTAAGATGAGTAGTTCTTAGCAGCATTAAATGTGCATCCACAACTCACACTGAGATGCTGAGCTGCAGCAAGCTTCCCCCAACCCACCCTTTTGCCTGTATTCTGATTTGTCTTCCTTGCCAAATTTATGCCAAGGTCACATGCCCTTGGTGAATCTGAGGTGTATTCATTTAGCTATTAATTTGGGACAGTGTTGAATCAATAACCCAGGTCCCCAAAGGAAGGCCTTATATACAATATAAAGTATATTTCTATCACTACTAGTGTATGTCATGAAGTTTTGAGGCCTGGATTAAAGTACAGACCAAATTCAAGCAAATATACTTTATTTCCCAGTTCATTTTTGCTCTGTGAACTAGATTGCCAACTCCTTTTCTTGCATCAATGGCACCTTAATCATTTGTTTCAGTCAGCAAAATAAATATTTACATTAAAAGGAGCTCGAGAGCTAAACCGGCCTATTCCTATGTATTAAGCCCCACTAAATCAGAACCTTCTAAGGCACAAATGCTATAGTCAGAATTGTTTCTAGAATATAAAAATATACACTTTGGGAGCGAGAAAAAAAAAATGGCAGAAGAATAGGCAGACATGTCCTGAGCCTTGTTTCAGAGCAGATAGAACGAGCAACTAAATCGAATAACATCCACCCAAAATTGGCGAAGTAGACACAGCTGGTGAGACAATTCGCAGCCTGGAAGGGCAGAAGATGCCTGGAGAATTGTAAAATCAGGGTTCTGGGCTGGAGAGAACTGTGAGACTTCCAAGCCCAGAGGGTCAAAAGAAAGCCGAATGGCACTGAGGCCATGTCCCTTGGGACAGGTGTAGCATCTGACTGTGTAAAGGAGGTCCACAGGGCTGCTGGTGGCAGAGGATTCTGGATATAAACCCACAGCCAGGAAAGGCTGTGCCCAGAGGGGTCAGCTTGGATGGCTGTCTAAGCCGTGTGATGCCACGGGGAGAGGGGCTCACAGTGATGCAGTTCTTTCCCCTCTTTTTGGTCTTTGCTTTTATCCACTAAACCCAGTTAATAGGACCTTTCAAATATAAACACTCACACATGGCTGAGGTGCAGGTGGAGGTGCAGACTTGTGGAGTCTGGGGAGAGGTTTAGGAGAGGAGAGGGTCAGGGAGAGGTGGCCTTGAGTCTGGCGCTGAGTCATACCTGCCATCCTGGACCTAGGCAGCCATTTTCTCCTGAAGAGAGAGCCCCTCCCTGCAGTCTCCAGGCAACCAATACAGCCACACCCAGACTACACCCTGAGTGATACAAAGGATACAAAAAATAAAATCTGAATAGTCCCTGAGAGTGCTCAGGAACAGGCCTAAAAGAGGCTTTTCAGTCCCAGCAATAGGAAACTGAGAAGCAGCAGACAGTACAGAAGAGTGAGATCTCAAACCAGCCCCATGCGGAATTAAAACTCGGTGGAAAGAAACGACACTTCACTTTTTCATTTTTATTTTATTATTTTTTTATCTCTTTTTTCTTTATTTTCCTTTTTGTTTGTTTCTTTATTTTCTATTTCTTGTAGCATTATTTTTTTATCATTTCAATTTTTTTATTTTTATCTTATTTTTTATTATTTTCTCTTCTTTCTCTTTCTTCTTATCCATTCATCCTCTTTCTACTTCCTCTATACTGAACTGAGGTCCTCCCCATATTCATCCACTTCCATAACCTTACTTTCTATATATAAGCTTGGCCTCTACAGATTCTGCCCCCACCCTCTTTACTCAGTATTTGGTGTTTGTATGTTTTGGTTTATCTGTTTGTTCTCTGGTGTTTTCTCCATATGTATAATCTTTTTTTCCTGTTTTTCTTCCTTCTTCTTTTTTTTTCCTCCCATACCATTTTTTCTCTCTTTGATGTCATTTGTGCACACTTTTCTCTCCCTTAATTCTCTTTTCTCTGATGGTCACTTATATTGGGGTTATTGGTGTCGTGAGTACATTCATGTTTTGTTCCCTTTGTGTCGTGCCTTGGAGAGTTGCATTTTGTCCTGTTTGGCCAATGTGGTAGAGAGATACCCAGAGAGGAGCCACATAACCAGACACCCAGAGAGGAGACTCCCAACCACGAATGGGTCAATAACACTCCAGACGAATTAAAGAGGCAGGAAGAAGGCAGTAGTGAGGGAGAGAGCAAAAGTGAGTGAAGGAGTGAAAGAGGAGTGTGTGGATGTGTGTGTGTGGGGGGGGGTGTCTGTGTGAGTGAGGCACTGTTAGATCCCGCAGGACCTTTGGGGGCAGGCTGACTGGGCTCACCTAACTAGGCAGCCTCTGCTACCATTGCTATCAGTTCTGGAGCAGCTGGATCTTCCACAGAGGTGATGCCTTTTTGAAGGAGAGAGCTGCTGTGACTGGAAGCCCAGCCTCACCTCCACACAGGGTGCCCTCAGACACCAACTGGGACTCTACAACCACCCCTTCCAGGGACCTGCTGCCTTGCCTACAGTCCCACAGTCACCAAGACTCCAGCCACCAAGGCGTGGGCTCCTCTGAGTTCCAAAGTGCACTCACCTGTGGACAGCCCAACACTTTAGCCCAGGGCACAATAAACACATGAGCACCAGCCTTGTGAGCAGCCCATACCAGACAGAGGAGCAGCAGCTACGTGAGCAGCCCGCCCACATACGAGGAGCAGCAGCCCTATGAGCAACCTAACTCCATCAGAGGAGCAGAAGCCCCATGAGCAGCCCACCCCTGTCTGAGGAGCAGCAGCCCACCCCCATATAAGGAGCAGAAGCTGCATAGGCAGCCTGCCCCCACAAGGCAGAGGAGCCACCGCTGCTGCGAGAAGTGCCCAACAGAGGAACCACTGGCAACAGAGGAGCAGTCGCTGCTGCGACCACCCAAGGAGCAGCTGCCACCCAAGAAGCCGGTGCAACTATAGGAGCAGCCCCTACACCACTCGACACCTAGATCCTTTGGTGAGTACAAAATGGGGAGACTAAGAAACCCCCAAAGAAAAGAAAAGGAAGAATAGCCAGAAAAGCTGCTAAGTGAAACAGAGGCATGCAATATGTCAGAAAAAGAATTCAGAATAAGGATCATACAGTTCATAAATGAGATGAATGAAAAAAATCAACAACTTATGTAAGAATCAAGAAGAAATAAAGAGTGATATAGCTTCAATACAAAACACTGTGGAAAGTTCCTAGCAGACTAGGATAAATGGAGGACTGAATTAGCAAATTAGAAGACAGGGAAGCAAAACACACCCAAACTGAACTGCAATTGGAGAAAAAAATTAAAAAACAGGAGGAGAGCCTAAGGGAGCTCTGGGACAACATGAAACAAAGCAACATACGAATAATAGGGATGTTATAATGACTAGAAGAGGAACAAGGGTTAGAAAACCTATTTGAAGAAATAATGTCAGGAAACTTCCCTGATATGGGGAAGAAAAAGTCACACAAGCACCAAGAGTCTCAAACAAGATGAACACAGAATGTCCCACACCAAGACACATCGTAATTATGATGGCAAATGTTCAGGACATAGAGAAAATTTTAAAGGCTTCAAGAGAGAGACAGAAAGTTACCTACAAGGGATCTCCCATTAGATTATCAAATGATTTCTCAACAAAAACACATCAGGCCAGAGAGGAATGGAAGGAAATTAACAAAGTGATGCAAAGGAAGGGACTGAATCCAAGAAAACTCTATCCAACAAGGCTATCATTCAAATTTGAAGGAGAAATAAGGAGCTTCACAGGCAAAAAAAAAAAACAACAAAAAAAAAAAAAAACAACAAAAAAAAAAAAAAACAACAAAAAAAACAAAAAACCTAAGGGATTTTATCACTACCACACCAGCAATGCAAGAAATGCCACAGGGACTGGTGTAAAAAGAGGAAGAATAAACAAACGCAAGAATAAACAAAGGCACAAAAAATGAAAATGGCTAGAAACAAGTACTTATCAATAATAACTTTAAATGTAAGCAGGCAAAATGCTCCAATCAAAATACATGGAGTAGCTGAATGGATAAAAAATCATGACCCATATATATGCTGTCTATAAGAAACCCACCTCAGAACAAAGGACTCACACAGACTTAAAGTGAAGGGATGGGAAAATATCTTTCAGGCAAATGGAAATGAAAAAAAAAGTTGGGGTAGCAATACTTACATCTGACAAAATAGACCTCAAAGTGAAGGCCATAACAAGAGATAAAGAAGGCCACTTCATAATGCGAAAGGGATCAATACACAACAATACAATCAGAGGAG
>NW_006296053.1:133144-135594 GCF_000327345.1 Myotis davidii
TCCAGTGTGTGCCAGGCATAGGGACTGCACCTGTGCATTAATTTCTGCACTGGGCCTCTAATAATAATGATAAACATTAATGCACCAAATAACACACCTTCATAATACATGAAGCAAAAGGTGACACAACTGTAGAGAGTAATACACATTTCTAAGCAACAGGCATTTCTCCAGTAATAGTTGGAGGCTTCAATATCCCACTCACAATAATGGATAGTACAACAGACTGAAGATAAGTAAGGCAATAGAGGACTTCAACAACGCAATCAACTAGATCTCACAGACATAGAGCACCATAGAACAGAATATACATTATTCTCAAGTGCACATGGGACATTTTCAATGATAGACCATATATTGGGTCACAGACAAAGTCTTTCCAAATTCAAGAAGATTGAAATCATATCAAGCATCTTCTCAGAACACAATGGCATAATATTAGAAATAAACTACAGTAAAAACAATCAAAAAAATTCAAACACTTGGCAACTGAATAACACACTATTAAAAAATGATTGGGTTACCAAGGAGATCAAAGAAGAAATTTAAAACATCATGGAAATGAATGACAATAAAAACAAAACAATTCAAAAATCTATGGTATACAGTGAAAGCAGTCCTGAGAGCGAAGTTAATAGCTCTACAGGCCTACCTCAGAAAACAAGAAAAACTGTTAATAAATTATCTAACTCTACAACTTAAAGAATTAGAAAGAGAGCAACAAGGAAAGCCTAGAGCAGTGATGGCAAACCTTTTGAGCTCGGCGTGTCAGCATTTTGATAAACCCTAACTTAACTCTGGTGCCGTGTCTCATTTTTTGATATTTGCAACCATAGTAAAACAAAGACTTACATTTTTGATATTTATTTTATATATTTAAATGCCATTTAACAAAGAAAAATCAACCAAAACAATGAGTTTGTGTGTCACCTCTGACACGTGTGTCATCAGTTCGCCATCACTGGCCTAGAGTGAGCAGAAGGAAGAAGATAATAAATATCAGAGCAGAAATAAATGACATAGAGTCCCAAAAACGATACAAAAGATCAATGAAACCAAGAGCTTAGTTCTTTGAAAGGATAAAGAAGATTGATGAACCTCTAGCCAGTTGCACCAGGAAGCAAAGAGAGAGAACCCAAATAAACAAAATCAGAAATAAAAGAGTTGAAATAACAACAGACACCTCAGAAATACAAAGTATTGTTTAAAAATACTGTGAACAACTCTAGTCCAACTAACTGGACAACCTGGAGGAATTGGACATATTCCTAGAAAAAAATACAACCTTCCAGAACTCAATCAGGAAGAATAGGAAAATCTCAATAGGTCAATAACTATGGAGTAAATTGAAGCAGTCATTAGAAAGCTTCCAGCAAACAAACACCTGGGACCAGACAGCTTCACAGGGGGGTTTTGCCAAACATTCAAAGAACAACTAAAACCTATCCTCTTTAGACTATTCCAAGAAATTCAAGAGGATGAAACACTTCCAAGCTCATTCTATGAAGGCAGCATTACCCTAATACCAAAACCACATTAAAATCAACACACTGAAAGAGAATTACAGGCCAATATCCTTCATGAACATAGATGCCAAAATCCTCAACAAAATTCTAGCAAATCAGATCCAGCATTACATCAGAAAGGTCATACAACATGATCAAGTATGATTTATCCCGGGGATGCAAGGATGGTACAGTATCCACAGATCAATAAACGTGATACATCACATAAACAAATTGAGAGATAAAAATCACATAGTCATATCGATTGATGCAGAAAAATCATTTGACAAAATCCAACACCCTTTCTTAATAAAAACCCTCAGCAAAATGGGAATATAGGGGTCATACTTCAACATAAAAAAAAACCTTATACAACAAACCTATAGCCAACATCATACTCAATGGGCAAAAACTCAAACCATTTCACCTAAGAACAGGAATGAGATAGGGATGCCCACTCTCACCACTCCCGTTTGACATAGTACTGGAAGTGCTAGCCATAGCAATCAGACAATAAGAAGAAATAAAAGGCATCCAAATTGGAAAAGAAGAAGTAAAATTGTCCTTATTCGCAGGTGACATGATACTACTGTACATAGAAAGCCCTAAAAACTCCATGAAAAAATTATTAAACTTAATAAATGAATTTGGCAATGTATCAGGATGCAAAATTAATGCCATGAAATATATGGCATTTTTATACACCAATAGTGAACTTACAGAAAGAGAAATTAAACAAACAATTCCATTTATCATCACACCAATAAAAATTAAGATACCTAGGAATAAACTTAACTAAGGAGGTAAAAGACCTGTACTCAGAAAGCTACAGGACACTGAAAACAGAGATAGAGGAAGACATAAACAGATGGAAGAACATATTATGGTCATGGATTGGTAGCATCAACATCATTAAAATTTCCATACTACCCAAAGCAATCTTTA
>NW_006296053.1:136157-136981 GCF_000327345.1 Myotis davidii
TTCTGTACAGCAAAATAAATCATCAACAAAACAACAAGAAAGCCCACTGCATTGGAAGCATATTTGCCAATGTTATCACCAATAAGGATTTAATCTCCAACATTTATAGGGAACTCATGCAACTTAACAAAAGGAAGATAAACAACTCAATCAAAATATGGGCAACGGACCTAAATTGATACTTTTCGAAGGAAGACATAAGGAAAGCCAAGAGACATATGAAAACATGCTCAAAGTCACTAATTATCCAAGAAATGCAAATAAAAACAACAATGAGGTGCCATCTCACACCTGTCAGAATGGCAATCACCAACAAATCAGCAAACGACAAGTGCTGGCGAGGATGTGGAGAAAAATGAAACTTCGAACACTGCTGGTGGGAATGCAGACTGGTGCAGCCATTGTGGAGAACATGGAGTTTCCTCAAAAAACTAAAAATGGAACTCCCATTTGACTCAGTGATCCCAATTCTAAGAATATATCCCAAGAAATCAGAAACACCAATCTGAAAGGATATAGGTAATCCTATGTTCATAGTGGCACAATTTACCATAGCTAGATTTGGAAGCAGCCTAAGTACCCATCAGCAGATGAGTGGATTAAAAAACTGTAGTACATCTACACAATGGAATACTATGCTGTGGTAAAAAATAAGGTATTCGTACCAACAACATTGATGGAACTGGAGAGCATTCTGCTAAGTGATGAACTCACTCATTTGTGGAATATAAGGAACAACATAGACTGATGAACAAGGACTGATCCAGAGATGGAGATGCATTGATTGGACTATCGGGCTTTGGAGGGAGGGGAGGGGAGGGGCG
>NW_006296053.1:137242-153790 GCF_000327345.1 Myotis davidii
AACATACACTAATGAACAAAAAGAGATTCAGAGACAAGCATGCATCGATCAGACCATCAATCCTCAGAGGGAAGGTAGGGGAGGATGGGGGGAAGGGGAGGAGATCAACCAACTGACTTGTATACATGTATGTAAGCCTAACCAATGGACACAGACAACAGGATCGGGGGCATGGGGAGTGACAATTGGGGGATAGATAAGGACACATATGTAATACCTTAATCAATAATGGAAAAATAAAAAAAACAAGATCCAAAGCATGGAGGCATGGAACAGACTGACATACTTTGATGTGGGGTTGGACAGATGAGAAGAGATAAACCAAAGAACATATATACTTATATTCATAGCCCATGAACACATGCAATAGGCTATTCAAGTCTTGGGGAGGAGAGGGGCTGAGAGTAGGGGGGGAATGAGAGGGAAATGTGATACATGTAATTCTAACAACAATAAAAAATATATTAAAAATAATAAGAAAAAAACTTTCTGTTCTTAAAGAATAATGCAGTCTCCACATTGTTGAGAGATTCTTTCAATCTATCTTCACATATTTTCAGTGTTACCTTCAGGGTTTATAATTGTTCATGTCCCATATACTAAATAATATTATAGTTATACTAGTGGTAAAACTGCCCCATAGACTTCAAGAGGCAAAATGCTTAATTAATCACTGTTCAAGCAATAATGTTAGTACATAGAAGGGAACAAATTGGTTAATTAAATAAGAAGTGATAGCCCTAACCAGTTTGGCTCAGTGGATAGAGCGTCGGCCTGCATACTGAAAAGTCCCAGGTTTGATTCCGATCAAGGGCATGTACCTTGGTTGTGGGCACATCCCCAGTAAGGGGCATGCAGGAGGCAGCTGATCGATGTTTCTCTCTCATTGATGTTTCTAACTCTCTATCCCTCTCCCTTCCTCTCTGTAAAAAATCAATAAAATATATTTTAAAAACAAGAGTGACATGCCACACTTTTCTATAGCAACACTTAGGTGTATTTTCCCAACTCTTGGGAAAATGAAAAAATAGAAGAAGACCTTCCCAAACCTATAATTCTTTCAGGAAAATGAAAACTTACAACAGGTTTACACACTAAAGAAGCTTACCCTTATTTCTAATTTACTGACGTGTCATCTTATAAAGACACACTCAAACACGGCCTTTGCCGGATTTGACATGAAAAGGGTTACCTTTTCACAATGGTCAGCATAACAATATCAGTCGCTTTACTGGATCTTGAAAGCACAGATGGTCAAGAAAGAGTCATGTTTTTCTGAATGTTCCTAGAAATGGAACTGATATGTTGAGATATATTTTCATTTCTTAGTGCTTTAGGTTTTAGGTCTCAAGGATGAATGGTGGAAGGATCAGCAAACAGAAACAGAAGGTAACATAGGGATGTTCTGTTCATTGCTGTTTCCTAGCATCTAGTCTATATTACTGAATAAATACACTTGGGAAGTGAAACCCTGGGTTTGAAAAGCAGGTATCACTATTGTCCCAAAAAGAAACTATTTTGTAGAAGACATTTTTGCCTTAAAGATTTCAGACTGGTGCAGCCACTGTGGAAGACAGTATGGAGATTCCCTCAAAAAGTTAAAAATGGAACTCCTACTTCTAGGACTATATCCCAAGAAACCAGAAACACCAATAAGAAAGGGTATCTGCAACCCTATGTTCATAGGAGCACAATTTGCAATAGCTAAGATTTGGAAACAGCCTAAGTGCCCATCAGCAGATGAGTGGATTAAAAAACTGTGGCACATCTACACAATGGAATACTACGCAGCTATATAAAAGAAAGAACTTTTACCATTTGCAACAGCATGGATGGAACTAGAGAGCATTATGCTAAGTGAAATAAGCCAGTTGGAAAAAGATAAATATCACATGATCTCACTCATATATGGGATATAATGATCAACATAGTTTGATGAGTAAGAATAGATCCAGAGACAAATGGCAGAGGAGGGAGGTTAGAGAGCAACCAAAGGACTAGTATGAATGCATATTAGCATAACCAATGTATACAGACACTGAGGTGGTGGGGGCTTTCCCAGGGTGGGAATGGCTTGGGGGGGCATCAATTGGGGAAAAAGGAGACATATGTAAAACTTCAGACAATAAAAAAAAGATTTCAGAGAGGTCCTTCACTGTATTTGAAAGAATTTCAAGAACCCAACTTTGGGAGTATTGCCCCAACCTGATTATGTTCCAAGATGAAAAACTGAGACAAATTTTATATATTCATATCTAAGGATGTGAAAATGAAACAACAAGCTAAAAAGGTGCATGCTTTCAAAACCATTTTGTCCTACTTTGTTCTGATGAATGAAAACATAAACAGTCATAAAATATACAAAGGTGGTTCTTACATTTTTGTCATCTACAGAATTCTTTGAGAATCTTATGAATGCTAGAGATCCTTCCCCCCCCCCCAAAAAAAATGAGCATGCACACACAGATATTTTTAGGCAACAAAGCATTCCCCAACTCCTCCCAAAGTTCATTTATGAATCAAGAATTTGAAAACTACTGAATTAAGTAAATGTTTGAGTGTACATGAGGATATCCTAATCCTAATACATAAAAACCCTGGGTCTTAACGACCAGTAAGGACAGAGGCTGGACCAACCAGAAGTCAGTCCTGCAGTCAGGGCTGGGTTGCCTGGCTGCAGGAATGGTGCCCCAGCACTGACTGCTGAGGGGGATGTGAATCAGGGCCAGAGAGAGGCCTGAAGAGAGAAGGGACTGATCGGTTGCCTTTGTGGCAGCTTTTCATCAGCACTTGCCTCTCTATTTCTCTGCCAGTCTGGCCAGCAGCCGGGCCTCCACAGGGGCTGCTGATCAGCCCCTCCTTTCTTATCAGGCCCCGTTGATAGGCCCAGAGATGCTGACTGGCATAGAAACTGACCAATCAGAACCAAATGTGGGTGCTGTGAAAGACAAATGGCTGCCTAGGAGGCAGAGCTTCTGACACTGACGGGCATAGAAACTGACCAATCAGAACCAAATCTGGGTGCTATGGGGAGCCAGTGGCTGCCTAGGAGGTGGAGCTTTTGATGCTGAGTGGCATAGAAACCAACCAATCAGAACCAATTGCCAGCAGAGGAGGGCAGTTGGGGGCAAGATCAGGTCGGCAGGGAAAGGCCATTGTGGGGGAGATCAGGCCAGGAGGGGAGGGCAGTTGGGGACAACCAGGCCAGAGGGGGAGGGCATTTAGGGGTGATCAGGAAGGCAGACAGAGGCAGTTAGGATCAACCAGGCAGGCAGGCAGGTGAATATTTAGGAGCCAGTGGTCCCAGATTGCGGCAGTCAGACATCCCCCAAGGGGTCCCAAACTGGAGAGGGTGCAGGCTGAGCTGAGGGACCACCTCCTCCATGCACAAATTTCATGCACTGGGCCTCTAGTATGTACATATTTTACATATGTAAATATTTAGTGACCATTTAATAATTGTAAAATCTTATATGATATAAAACTTCCTCCTCCACTTAGATATGAAATTGTCAGTGACCAAGTACTATGGAAAGTGATAAACCAGTGTTCTGAGTATTGAAGTGACAAATACTTCTATAGTGTTCTGAAAACAACTATTTATTTGAAGTCATTTTAAAACTTGTATGTGTTTACAGCAGGGTTGAATTCAATATGACAACTTGGATTGGTGGGTATTGTAGACAATTTCCTATGGAAATTATGTCTTGGGAGATAAGGTAATCAGCCAGGGAGTTCATTCATCTCTTAATCTAACAGTATAAAGTTGAGGAACATTCTTTCCACATCACTAGTCCCTTTCTCTGCCAGTGCGTGCCTGTTCTAGGGAACACAGTATTCCATCAAAGGCAGAAATGGCACACTTTTGTAGTGGTTAGCCTGAATGAGTGATTTTTATCCTGAGTATATTTTACAGTTCAGCTAATAGCTTCATAAGAATTACATTTAAAAATTGTAATAGACATTAACAGCTCACACTTCAAACTGAGAAAATAGTTGACAGTAACAGTTGCTACAGTATTTGCTAGTCTATGAATTTTACTATTCTAATTGAGCTTTGGGGGAAGAGGGAACCAGGAAAAGATGGTTAAAGAAATTTCAAATTTCAGGGTTTAAGCAAAGTTAGATATGTGCTCAGGATATTGATAAAAAGTAGAGATTCATATAAAAATCTCTCTATTCAATAAAAAGAATACATTTCAATAAGTAAAGGCATAGGAAAACTAAGTTTCCTTTTTTGTCCTTCAGCAACCTGACACTGCATCCCTCCTAGAAGCTTTCAGCTGGGCAATTACTTTAGTTTTAGATTATTCCCCAACTCCTCCCAATTTTATTTCTAAATTTATGGGTGGAGAGCACCCACAAATAGTCAACTTCTCTCTCCAGTTGCAAAGATATTGACATTTTATTGCCTTTGTCCACATTTCAGTTTTTTATGTCCTAACTAAAAAATGAATAATTTATTTTTTCCTTTCTCCTCTGATCACTAATTTCACTCCTAGTCTCTGAAATATTGAATTTCTATGGTTTAGAAGAGTTGTAGTGTCTTCATTTTGCAGGTTCTCAAACAGTTCTCCCTTAAGTCTGGTATCATGTTGCCTTCACCTGCCTGCCTTCCTTTCTTTCTTCCCTTCTTCCTGTGGCAATGTGAAGGCTCATGGTTGTGATACCATTGAATGTGGCTTGTGTGGAAACTGCCTTGAGTAGCTCAGGAAATCTCAGAAACCATCTACAGGGCCACAGTGGGAGATGGATCCTTCTAAACAAAGACGCTGACGAGAGGGAATTCAGCCTGACTGTTGCAGCAGATCAATCAGAAAGCACACCGTCCCAGAGAAACCTTCATACGAGCAGTATATACTTTCAAGGATGTGAGAACCGGCCTTCAATTCCTCAGTAAATACAAACAGCAAACCTAAAAGAAGAAAATATGAAGAGTTTTAACATTAGTGTTTCCACATAATTGGCTTTGGGTTTGCTTCTTCCTCCTCTCCGCTAAGTTAAAATGTTAGCATCATTTTATTTCCAGAATTATATAATATTTTAAGAATGACTGTTCCTTTAAAAAATGAATATGCTGTTTTTCTGCAGGCATATTATTTCTGAGCTAGGTTTCATTTATATGTGACAGAGAGCAGAGACTGTGAAACTATATGCGCAAGATTTTATACAATCTGTGCTTTGGGTAAACAAAGGGATAAGATGAATGAGAATAAGCAAACCACATTTGATAGTCATGACATCAAATAGCAAACTCAGCTATAAGACAGATTGCTTTTAGGACATATGCTTTAAAAATAAATCACTGGCATCTAAATTCTCTATGAAAAAGCTTTATCTGTTTACTGGTATTTATCACAAATCCTATTGAAATTATTTAGAATGAGTAACTTTTTAGTAGTTAACAGCATTTAAAGTGCTGTTACCTATGCCATCTTTTTACTGACTTGTTCTCCTTATTCCCATCAACAACAAAAATAACCACCAATTCAGAGGCTGGAGCTCATGGGGTGGTAAGGCTTGACAGCTGATATTGCCATAAAATGTAGATAATTGCTACTGCATAGGGAATCTTATGAAGAGTAATTACTTATTGGATGTTTTTAAGGTTCTTGGAATTATTGATGGCAGATTAAAATAAATCAGCAGGACACCTATTGCAATTCTGTTTAGTGTAAATTTTCTATCAACTGCTTTCCTATATATGCAACAATTTATAAATAAAATTAAAATATTTAAATAGTAGCATAATGATGCCTTCTTACGAGCTAATTAAAATTTGTAATTGTACAATGAAGCTTCATGGTATAGTTTCAAGGAATCTTAGCCTTTTTATGATATGTGCCCAGGATATTGATAAAAAGTAGAGATTCATATGGTATAGCTTCAAGGAATGTTAGCAGGGGATCATTGGGCAGTTTGAACTCCAACTCAAAAAAAAAGTCTTCCAATACATAAAATAAGACACATAGGACTCCAAGGGAAATTAATTATGTTAAAAAGAACAGCAAAAATTTTTTAAATCAAACTTGTAATATAATAATATATGTTTTCTTTATTAACGCATTAAACAGTAGTAGAGCTAATAATTGTGGACATTTCTAAGTAGTGATGGGAGTGAAATAAATCTCACAATATCAGTAACAAGAGTAATATGATGACTTGTGAATATCTGTGACTTCTATTGGTGACAGAGTCACAGCTACTGCTATTTTCCTATGGCTTATTACCTACATTCAGAATTGAAAGAAATGCTACATTTCAGTTTGAGATGTAATACCTTTCTCAAGTAAATTCACAAACCCCAGATTAAGAAGCCCTGCTGTAGTAGAAAGAAGAACTTTGAAGTTGCAATACTCAACTCTGGTAATTTCATGTTATATGACCTTTGGAAAATTTTAAAATCTGACTCTAAAATTATGAAGTTACAGAATTGCATATAATTTACCTGTAAAGATTAAAGATACTATATGTTAGGCTCTGCGCATATAGCAAGCATTCAATACATGATACATTTCATTTTTTCATATAAACACATTATAGCAGAGCATTTGTAAAACAGAGATAAACATTCTACCATACTTTAGAAGAAATCCAACCGAAACCGGTTTGGCTCAGTGGATAGAGCGTCAGCCTGCGGACTGAAAGGTCCCAGGTTCGATTCCGGTCAAGGGCATGTACCTGGGTTGCGCGCACATCTCCGGCGGGAGATGTGCAGGAGGCAGCTGATCGATGTTTCTCTCTCATCGATGTTTCTAACTCTCTATCTCTCTCCCTTTCTCTCTGTAAAAAATCAATAAAATATATTTTAAAAAAATTTTTAGAAGAAATGCACAGTTAATTTTGCTTTCTCTTCTTCTAACCTTTTCCCCCTTAGTTTAATTGAGTTATGACATTGATATTAGTGTGTATAAGGTAATATTTGGTATCATATGTTGTTTTACTTAATAATAATCTGATAAACTTTTTGTGCTTTTCAAAATAGTTTCTAAATGATATACAGCAATTTACAAGTGTACTATCAATGTATGAGAGTAGTAGTTTAATTGTATATAGTGTGTTATCATATTAAAGTAAAAATTATTGTTTCCACACAATGGTGCAGAATTCAAAATAGCAAATTCCTTTTTTAAAAAAAAATATATATATTATTGATTTTTTACAGAGAAGAAGGGAGAGGGATAGAGAGTTAGAAACATCAATGAGACAGAAACGTCGATCAGCTGCCTCCTGCACACTCCCTACTGGGGATGTGCCCGCAACCAAGGTACATGCCCTTGACTGGAATTGAACCTGGGACCCTTCAGTCTGCAGGCTGACGCTCTATCCACTGAGCCAAACCAGTTAGGGCTAGCAAACTCCTTTTACTAAAAAATTCTGTAAAAACAGAAGTCAGAATGGTAATATAAAACTCAAAATATACAGACACTGAGATCATGATATATCAAAACCTGATGATTATGACTAAAACTAAACTCAGAGGAAAATTCATTGATCTCAGTTTTTAATTAGAAAGATGGAAAAGATGGAATTATTCCAGTTAATATTTTTTAAAAAAACTATTGGAAATAACAAATTAAAGGAAAGGAACACTAGAAAGTCAAAACATAGACAGGAAATAATGAATTGGAAAGCAAAAGAGAAAAACAAAAATAATTAATAAACAAAACCAAAGCCAGTTCTTTGAAAGCATGAACAACATAGACAAAATGCTGGTGTGTCTGACCAAAAAGGAAAAGGATTAGGAATTCAAAGGGGGCATATAAACAATGATATGGAATATTTAAAATATCATAGAACTATACTGTTAGAGCCTTACCTCAAACATTTGAAAATCTGTATAAACTAGATGTTTCTATAGTAATATATTTACTTCCAAAAATTAATTTAAGAAGAGATAGTAAACCTGAAAAAATAAATATTCATAGAAGAGACAGTAAAGGTTGTTAACTATTTTTCTGTGACCATCAATTCCAACTGTAGGTTAAGAGTAATAGGTGATGACCAAGTAATAATTATTCCAGAGAGGTACATATTGTTTGACATTATTGTCTCAGGAACTGCCAAAATGAAAGAAGTCTCCCCATTTTGGGCCACACTATATTTAACTTTGAATTATAGTAAAGTGGAAATTTTAGTATTCTGTGCAATTAAATGCAATGTCCACATAGTATTCAGGTATTACCTGAAAATTTTCATTCTATGACTGTGAGAAATTTAAGTTGTCTAAAGGCGCCTAGACTCCAGAACCTTATAACTAAGACTCAGTAAGCTAGAACTGGTCTGCCAGAAAAATAAAGGGTTGTTCTGACTTTTTAAATAGGCTTTTTAGGGCTTGACAACCTCTGATGAAATTTATTCCAAAGGTCATATAGCATTAACCTAGATAAGATCCAAAATGACTTTCTTTTTCTACATTTGGGAAATTAAGGGTAAGGCTGCAACTTGAACACATTAGGGAGCCATGAGTAAAAGTATGGTTAACAGAATTCCTAAACAATGGAGCTTCAAACAGAGGACTTACATAGGTTAGTATTTTTTCTTCAGTGCATATACACGAATATCATAAAGGGTATTTTATGTTTAACACTGACTATTAGATAAGTTGGCTTAGGAAGGCCTCTCAGAGAAAATTACTTTTGAGTGAAGTTCTGAATGAAGTGAGGGTGCTGGAAGATATATGTAAAAAGTGAGCATTACAGGTAGAATGAACCAAATTTCAAAGGCCTTGAGGTAGATTGTACCTGGCATCCTAACAAAATCACAAGGAAGCTACTATGGTGGAAACAACCAAGAAGAAGAGTAGATAGGGGATGATATCAGGGAGGCAAATCCTTTAGGGCATTTTGCTCAAAGGATAGACTTTGGCTTTTACTCTGAGTCAAACGGGAAGCTACTGAGTTATTATGAATAGAGGCATGTCATAATCTGACATACATATACATTATAAGAAGCAAATTTAAAAGATCATGGTGAAACAGAAAAGCATTCCTAATTAAATCAGTATAAAGGCAAGGCTGTTTACTATCCCTCTTATTATTGAACACTGTTTTGGAGACTCTGACCCATGCAATAAGAAATTTTTATTAAAAGAGTATATAAATGAGAAAGGAAGTAACAAAATTTTAATTATTTGCAGATAATATGAGTGTCTATTTAGAAAACCCAGTGAAATATAATGTAAATCTCATAGAAAATGTAGTTCAGTAAGGTGGGCAGATATATCTTTATGATATTTATCAAAACTAAGGTAGTTATAAGATGAAATGCAGATTTATATGGAAGAAATACCTTTTAGATTGCTAAACTGCAATAATATGTATGTTTTTAAAAGCTTTCATAAATACCAGTAATAAATGACATGAAAATATAGTAGAGGAAAAGATTCCCATCACAAACCTGGAAATAAAGCACTAGGAATAAAATTAACAAGACATGCATATAAGCCAAACCAATGGAAATGGACAACAGGGGGATGAGAGCATGAGTGTGGGGGGGGGGGATGAGGACACATTTGTAATACCTTAACTAATAAAGAATTTTAAAAAATTAACAAGAAATAGACATGATCTTCATAAGATCAAAACTTTACCAAATGACATTTTTAAAAATTGAAATAAACAGACAATATACCAGAGTCCTGGATGGAAAAAGTCAGTATTCTAATGTTAATTCTCACTAAAGTAACCTATTAATTAATTGAAATTCTAATTAAATTGTCATAGGATTTATTTTAACTAGAAAAATTGATTCTAAAATCCATTTGGAAGAATGAGAGACTAGCTAAGAAAAATTAGAAATAAATGAATGATAAAATATAGAAAGTCCAGAAACAAACCCATATATCAATGTAAATTAATATTTTCCCCCTTTTTGTAATTTTAGAGTAGGAAAGGTCTTTTTAAGAAAAATCTAAAATCCAAAAATCTTGTAACTTCGACAACCATGACAAGAAAAATACTTAAAATTTTGGTTTGGTGAAAGACCATGAACTAAATTGAAAGATAAATACAAAGTAGGAAAGTATTGACAGAGTATATTGACAAAGAGTTACAATCTTCAATATAAACATCATAATAGGAAAAATGGGCAAAGATGGGCTAGAAATAAAATGGGTCTAATGACTTCACTTCTAAAATTTCTCGTATAAGTAATGCTTGCAAAAAAAAAAAAGAAAGAAAGAAAAAGAAAATTAAATGCTTGCACAAGTGCATAGAAATGTATGTACTGGATATTTGGGACAATTTAGTTTGTATTAGTGAAGACTGAACATACACAAATGTCCACTACTTAAAGGTTGTTTAAATTAATCATGGTACATCCATAGTTAGTAATTATATAGTCATTAAAATTATGAGATAGATCTATACAAACTGAAAAGGTATCCCTTAAAATTGTTTATTTAAAACATAGATTGCAAACAGTATAAAAAATACTGTTATACATTTATTAAGAGTGCATAGTTGATATATTATTTTTACATTTTTTAAACTTTATAACTACTAGAGGCCCGGTGCACAAAAATTTGCAGCAGTGGGGTCCCCCAAGGGGCTGAGGGGTTCTGGATTAGGCTGGCTGATCGCTGCTGCACCATCCAGCCGCCCCTGGTCAGGTCACACATGGATGCCCGCCGCCCCGGGTCGCAGATAGCAGGCCCGGATGGGGGCAGGGCAGTAGGGATGGCGCTGTCTTGCCTTGCCTGCAGTATTCAAATTAGCTGCCATCTTTGTTGGCAGTTAATTTGCATACCATGCTGATTAGCCAATGGGAGGCATAGCGAAGGTATGGTCAATTACCATGTTTGTCTATTATTAGATAGGATTACCTACTCAGAATGTTAGTTAGATTAACATCTGCAAAAAATACGTGTGAAGAATGGCTGACTTTTGGCCTCGGTAGATGTATTTAGAGTTTCCTGTGAGCCGATAAAGCAACAGGAAGACAGGCACTGCCAGCTACATCGTGGCAAATTCCTGGCACCTTCTTTAGTAGGCCCTTCTGCCATGTGAGTTCCCCACACCAGATACATGTGTCCAGGTACTGTGGTTTCTTGGAAACCAGATAAGCTTTGGCAAACAGATAGGCAATTCCTGTGAAAACATCCAAAACATTAGAGCAGGGGTGGGCAAACTTTTTGACTCGATGGCCACAATGTGTTCTTAAACTGGACTGGAGGGCCAGAACAAAAGCATGGATGGAGTGTTTGTGTGAACTAATATAAATTCAAAGTAAACATCATTACATAAAAGGGTACGGTCTTTTTTTTTCAATAGTTTTATTCATTTTAAACGGGCCGGATGGCCGTAGTTTGCCCACAGCTGCATTAGAGGTTACTTTCAGGTTTTAATACTATAGGCCAAAACTTCTCAACTGTAAAAGGCTCACAAATCACCAGTGTATTGGTAAAATATCCATTCTATTCTTGTAGGTCTGAGACGGGGCTTGAGGTACTGCATTTCTAACAAGTGTACTACTGGAGACCACATTTTGAATAGCAAGGCTATAGAATTTCCTATAAGGGAGTCTTATTTTACCTGTGAAATTTATTTTAAGTTATTTGAATTATATTGTGGTATTAATCCCTGGAGAAACAACAACAATTACATAGAATGATAAAAATTCATAATTTATAAATATTTAATAATGCATACTCTGTTAAGTATTATGCATATTTGGCTATTTGGAATGGCTAAATGTTTATAGTTTGCCCATTCTTCTCCTCCCCCAAGGTTCAGAATCTGCAATGTTAAAATACTTATAACTATACACCTTTTAAGAGCAAAACTGGGAGTCCTGCCAAAAATAATAATGATCCCAAATGACTTAGCCAAGACTTCTACTGCAGCTATGAAATTAGTTCTTCCTAACTTGATTGTTCCAAGGAAAGACTTCTCAACAGAGGCAATCTCAATTACACAGGCAGGAACAGAAACAAGAGAAGTGACAACTATTAATAGAAACATTTCCCTCAAGTTTTTGGTGCTCATATTCATAGAGGAGATTAGTAACCCAAGATCACTCTCTCTCTCCTGCATGGCCTACCTTATTCTTATATAAAGTAGAAAAGACTGGAAGTATTTAACTAACTCATCAAGATTCTTTCTCCCTTTCATTTTCTTTCACTGGGCTCTTTACAATTCTGCAGAAATAGGATTACTGTGTAGAAAACTGGTAGCAATATATAAAGAAATCCTGTCCCTAGAAAGTCAAATTCTGCCTGATAGAGGTTGGATTGACTTTCCTCAGCCTTTGTGGAAGCAGCAAGTTTTGCATCTACTAAGCAAATTCATGTCAGCATTCCTAATGGTCTATAAATATATTTGCTTTTTGGATTTTCCTTTGAACCAGTTGTAACACCTTTCTAGTTGCCTTATATTAATGAGCAAATAAAATCATTCACGTGTTTATATTTGTCTGAGACTCATGACTTTATTCTCTTTTAAAACTATCCTTTAACACTTTCTATGATTAACACTTACATAACAGGCTCTCTTCAGCTAATGCTTTCCAATCAACCACTGAAAATGGTCATCTATAGAATTGTTCTTCAGTTTTAGGAACAAAGTGTCTCCCACCAACTAAAGGATGATTTTAAAAGAAATGAACTTATTTAGTTATATATACAGGGTGTCCCAAAATATATATACAGACTTTAACAGCTGATAGCTCAATCTTGAAAATGAAATGTATTTTAATAAAAACTGCCCTTACAATTATTCAAAGTGTGTGTGTACACATTTTGGGGAACGCCCTATATATTCATTCACTGTATCTGTTCATTTGAAAGTGTTCATTGATTATCTACTGTATGCATAGCATGGCTGGCTTCATGGGCATATAACCTGTACAGTCTCACAAGGATCTGATGCTGTGTTTAATGCTCTGCTGTTGCCATCTTGAAATTCTTAATAGTTTTTAAAATCATTTTCAAATTACGTAGCAAGTCCTGGCCCTGGGTATTACAAAATAAGTGCTAAACATGACTCTTGCCCTTCAGGAAGGCAATGTCTAGAAAGGGAGGGAAAATTATATACATGTGACTAACACATAATAGGAAATGTAGTTCATTATGGTTTTGGAGAATAAAATGAATGGTACTGTCAATTATACTAGAGGGACTGGAAAAGTGCAAGTTCCCTGAGGGAGACAGTCAAGTGAAGTAGGTTTTTCTTCAGGACTTTGTAGGATGCATAGGAAATTCCAGGCTCAAGGTTAGGGAGAGAGAGCTTTTTAGGTATCAAGATCAGCAAGGGCAAAGTTTCAGAGCCTGGACAAACAAGCTACATGAAGACCAGTTGAGCAGTATTCTAACCAACAGGACAGAGGGTTGGAAGGATAGACTGGGTTCACAATAAGAATGGTTTTACAAATCAAATTAGGCATTTGGACTGTATTCTGTGGGCAACAGGAAACCAACCAGTGGAAGTTTTTTGGTTGGGAATTGGCTGCTTTTTATTTTTAATGATGTGATTAGTATTATAGACAAAATGGCCCACACTGGTGTCAGGAGATACCTAAAGAAGGGCAATGGGGTAGCTATGAACTAATCATGTTGGCAGAAAGATGGCAAAGAGGCTAATGAAAGAGACAGCTCACAGGATTTGGTAGCTGTTTAGATATTCATTGAATACCTACTATATGTCAGGCACAGTAGATGCTAAGGTTTTAAAAAGCCTCTGCCTTCATAGTGTATACCACCTAACTAGAGGCATTAATTAGGCTATGTGAAGGGGAAAATTAGACTATGTTGAAGCACACAGGAAGGCTCCTAACCCACACCTGCAGGTATGAAAGGCCCATGAGGGGGAGTGGCACCATCTATCCTGAGTACCAAAGGTTGAGGAGAAATTAGCCAGGTGAATTGAAGGCCCTTGGTGCTCTGCTGGATCTCCTTGACCTTGACAGCAGGTGCACCCATCTCCCAGTTGCTATGAGCTGACTGCTAACAAAGTTCACAGCTTCCCTCTTCTTGGAAGATTTGCCCTCAGCCAAATGGGAGGTTAGGCTATGTGCCCACCCGCCAGAAGATTTCAGCCAGAGACTGACACAGGGGTACAAAAGCTTAGCCTTAAGACAAAAGACAAACCAATTTCGTGGTGTAATCTGTGCCTCTTAGCTTCCCCTCAAAATCCAGGTGAAGCTAGTCTCCAAATGAGACATAGAAAACCCTTTGTGACCCAGCTCCCTACTCTGTTCCCCTGCTATTTTTCCTCTATTCCCTACTTAACACTTTCCACTTTGGTAAAACTAAACTATTCATAGTTCCCCTTCCTTCACTATATGGTCTCATGCCCCTGACTGACTTTTTTTAAAACAATTTTTCCACCCTTCTTGGCCTGGTCAACTTATCTCAGGCATCACCTCCTTCAGGAAGCATTCCCTGAACCTGGAGGAATACCAGAAATCACTTCTCGTAGCTCCTATCACTCCCTATACAAACCTTAGCACTAATACAGTATCATATTAAAATTTTCTGTGAGCATATCTGCCTCACCTAGTGCAAACTTCCCAAGGGGAGGACCTCTTTCTTGTTCAATTTTGCTCCCCTAATTTGTAACACATGGCAAGGGGTTCACAAATGTCTATTGACCCTGTAATGTCTCATTTCTCATCCCAACACAGTCCAACACTGAGTGAAGATGAGAGATGTGAAAGGAAGAAGGACTGAGATGGTCCAATTACTATACCAGGCCATTAATCCCAGACAGCTAATAGGTATTGATCCTATGGTTCTGGCAAGAGAGAAATATCCTCTTCCTGCAGTTTGGGTCATGGAATGGTACATGGAAGGAACGTTGGAACTCTTCTAAAACTATTGTCTCCTAACCAGACCTAATGAAATCCACAATAAGACTGATTAGTCTAAAAGGAAGGAATGTTGGATTTCTTTGATTTTTATGGGAACTGTGACATTTCATCATGGGAATGCTAAGGTGCAGTGATAATAAAAAAAATCCTGAGTCAGCAACAATATATGCCTTTGCCAAAGACAATTAGAGGAGGGAATTATTAGTTAAGAACTATGATTTTAGAGACTAGATATTTGAAAACATACAATTTAGCACAGCCTTGTGACAGCCAGACGTGGTACATACAGTTTCAACATACTGGGGATCACCAGGCAGGTCCATCCTGGGATCAATAATTTCATGCAGTCAGGTATTGCATTGCATTACAAAGCTTAGTGACAGAAACATCTGTACTGCACAAGCCCTTCTTGTTCTCAATTCAAAGTTGCCTACCCAGGTGTCCTTGTGGAATTATTTTTTAAAATAGCCACACCTGTGTTTCACACAGAGGAAAGGAAATGCCCTGTCAGTATTACCACAGGGATGATGTAACATAATGCAATATAGAGTTTATTTTAGCCACAGCATTTGTTTTAATGGTTTTAAAATGACTTTTGTCCTTTATTCCAGAATCATTAAGGCTATGACGAAGTCATATGAATATGCCTGCTATACTTTATTGCATTTAGTGAGAAAAAGTATACGCCACACTGTCCTGTGATAGAGGACTGGATAAAGGAGATGTGGTACATACACACAATGGAATACTACTCAGCCATAAGGAAGGATGAAATAGCACCATTTGCAACAACATGGATGGACCTTGAGAACATTATGCTAAGTGAAGTAAGTCAGACAGAAAAAGCTAAGAACCATATGATTTCACTCATATGTGCAACATAAATCTGAAACTTATGAACATAAACAGTAGAGTGGTGGTTGCCAGAGAGAAGGGAGTGGGGGGGGGGGAGAAGGGAGTCCTAATATGAAGTTACAGGAGAAGATTTGACTTTGGGTGGTGGGTACATGGTGCAATATACAGATCTTGTAACATAAAAATTGACGCATGGAACCTATATGTTCATGTTGACCAATGTCAGCCCAATCAATTTAATAAATACCATTTAAAAATTTTTCATATTGACCTTTTTATCTCATGTAGTAATGAAATAAGATGAGAAATAACCTCACTTTTCAGAAAATACATCTGTCTTTATCTAAGCTTGATGAAAGGCATTGTTTTCAGATAATAATGAGTGTGAGACCTGGGGCGCCATGGCACCAGTGTACCAGCTCGTTCTCTCTCTCAATGGCCGCGCCAAGCTCAGGTGGCCAGTTGCAGTTCTGCTCCTGCTCCATGAGGAAGTCCACACTCTGCCATACAAGCTCCTGATCTGAGGGCTTGATGTGCTCATAGTAAGAAAGAAGCATCTGGAAAATGGATGATAGGCCATGAGCTGCTCCTATATTGACAAACAAAGCATAATTAATACACACAGTTTAATTTAGTGTAAAGACAATCATCTATATATATAAAAGCATAAGCAACTGGCCGACTGGTCAACTGGCCAATGGCCAGTAGCTATGATGTGCACTGACCACCAGGGGGCAGATGCTCAACACAGGAGCAGAAACTACAGCTTTGGAAACATGTAACAGACTGATGAATCTCAGAGGGAAGGGAGGAGGGGGGAAGGCAGAAAGATATTAACCAAAGATCTTATACGCAGCCCTAACCAGTTTGGCTCAGTGGATAAAG
>NW_006296053.1:153849-157588 GCF_000327345.1 Myotis davidii
CCCCCCATCAGCCCACCAGTTGCCCCAAAGATCGGCCCTGATCCCCGGCCAGACCTAGGGGACCCCACCGGTGCACAAATCCGTGCACCAGGCCTCTAGTAGTAAAAATAAAAAGAATGGCAAATTACTTCCAAGCACACATAGTGATATAATAGTTGAGTTGTCAAAAAACTAGGTTTCTGATAAAACATGTGTTAAAGCAGGGCTCAGCAAACTATAGCTTGTAGGCCGAATCTGGCTCACTGCCTGTTTTTGTAAATAAAGTTATTTTTTAACTTTTTAAAAATTAATATTCACCCAAAGATATATTTTTCCATTTCATTTTAGAGAGAGTAGAAGGGAAGGGTAGAGACAGAGAGAAACATCGATGTGAGAGAGACACATCGATAGGCTGCCTTCCAAACATGCCCGGACTGAGGTCAGGGATCGAGTCTGCAACAAAGGTATGGCCCATGACCAGAATCAAACCCATGACCCTTCTTCAGTCCAAGGGCCAATGCTCTAACCACTGAGCAAACTGACTAGAGCTGTAAATAAAGTTTTATTTTTTAATTTTTTAATTTTTTTATTGATTAAGTTATTACATATGTGTCCTTATCCCCATGTTACCCCCTATTGCCCCCACTCATGCCCTCACCCCCCTGTTGTCCATGTCCATTGGTTAGGCCTATATGCTCGTATATAAGTCCTTTGGTTGATCTTTCCCCCTTACCCCCACCCTCCCTTACCCTCCCTCCAAAGCCCGACAGTCCAATCAATGCCTCTCCATCTCTGGATCAGTCCTTGTTCATCAGTTTATGTTGTTCCTTATATTCCACAAATGAGTGAGTTCATGTGGTATTTATCGTTCCATCCATGGCGTGGTAAATGGTGAGAGTTCCTTTTTCTTCTTCCTCTTCTTAAAGAATTCCTTTCAGCATTTCATATAATGCTGGTTTGGTGGTGATGAACTCCTTTAGCTTTTTCTTATCCCTGAAGCTCTTTATCTGACCTTCTATTCTGAATGATAGCTTTGCTGGATAAAGTAATCTTGGTTGCAGGTTCTTGCTATTCATCACTTTGAATATTTCTTGCCACTCTCTTCCAGCCTGAAAAGTTTCTGTTGAGAAATCACCTGACACTCTTATGAGAGCTCCCTTGTAGGTAACTAACTGCTTTTCTCTTGCTTCTTTTTAAGAGTCTCTCTTTGTCTTTAACCTTTTGCATTTTAACACATTATATGCGGGAAACATGGTTTCTTTTGCTGTGCATAGCTTATTATTTTCATGTAGCCCCATTTGTTTATTTTCTCTTTAGTTTTCATTGCTCAAGTAAAGTTTTATTGAAACACACCATGCTCATTCATTGATCTATTCTCCATGGCAACTTTTGTGCTACAATGGCGGAGTTGTATTTGTGAAAGAGACCATAGGGCCCGAAAAGCCTAAAATATGTATTATTTATCCTTTAAAAAAACAGCTCAGCCTTACCTGGTTTGGACTGTGGATAGAGTGTTGCCCGAGGACTGAGGATTCCTGGGTCCGATTCCAGTCCAGGACACTTTCCTTGGTTGTAGGCTTGATCTCTGGCTCTGCAACCAATTTATGTGTCTCTCTCACATACATATTTCTCTCTCTGTCTCTCTCCCTCCCTTCCACTCTCTCTAAAAATCAATGGGAAAATATCCTTAGATGACTATTAACAAAATAATAAATAAATAAATAAATAAATAAATAAATAAATAAATCAAAAGTTTAGTAATCAACCCATTTTAGAGAAAATATTTTTTAAATTGTAATTAACATATTGATAGCTTTTATGAAAATGCTCTTAAAGTGCTTGAAAATAATTTGTTCTTGGTATCTTAAACATTCATTCATTCATTCATTTATTATTCATTAAAAACATAATAATTAATTGCCATGGCAGCCCAGGTCTCATACTCATTATTATCTGAATTGCTACTATGTGCCAGATATTGTTTAGTGGCTGAATGAATATAGATCAGTGAACAAAACAGACCAAATCCCTTCTTTATTGATCAAAGTAGGGAGTTGGTGGATGAATACCCCAGCTTTGGCTGGGACAATTCTGATGCATGTTCTATAAAATCTCTAAGAATCCCCAGTGGCACTGAGCCTCAGTTAGCCACAATTGCTCATTACTACATATTCACTTAACTTATTTGTCTACCCTGTCTTACTGCCTCATTCTTCTACCAACAGTTTCTCTGATCACTTCCCAATTAAATCATTTACATCTTGTCTCAAGGTCTGATTCTAAAGAAAGTTAGACAGGAACTTAAAAATTCTTTTAGAAAATTCCCAGAGAACTGCTGATCTATAAGCTCATTGTTTATCAGTCATTTGTTCATTCATTTGGGTACCCTCATTTTGTACAAGCTCTTGGTAAAGGTCCAGAGATCAAAAAGATAAGTGAAAGGCCTTATCCTGTAGGTGCACAGAGCCCATTAAGGCAGTTGGACAGGTAAGCCACTAATTATACAGTCTAATGTGATAAGAGCTCCAATAGAAATGTGGCAGGGTAATGTGATACGAGCCAATTTTGTTTCAGAGTAAAACCTGAACTGGTGAACATTTCTCTAGAGAGGGTTCAATAAACCCATTTCCCTGAAGCACAAAGTTTCTCAACAGATCTAATGATGTTTGAGTAGAGTCTTGAAGTCTGGGTATAAGTATTACAAATAGATGAAGGCGTTAGAGGAAGTCAGACATTCTAGGCAAAAGAAGCAGGCACAAATGTTAAGACATGAGAACATTTTGCTTATAGTAGATTATGCTGGACAGAACCAGCAAAGGGGAGAGATAAAGTCTGAGTTTGGAGAAGTAGACAGGTGGTCTACAAAGAGCCTTCCAAGTCATGCTCAGGAGTAACTAATTTTCAGTTACATGCCCCATAGCTCAAAAGTCACCATTGTTTTTCAGTCTTTTATTAATCAACTAATATTAAAACTTGAGAATGTTAATGGCTGAATCCTATTTCCCTGTGCAGAGGCACTATTTGCAATAGGTGTGTGAACTATTCACAAACTCAGCAAACTTAGGCCAATGAACTCACAATCTAGAATAAGGAAAGCAGTTGTTAAAATAGCTATGTTTGCATCAGGTAGACTGTGGAAACAAATATTAAATTGATCACTATTTGTTTTTAATGACATTTTAATATACTTCTACTTAAATGAGTAATGATGAGCTATCTCAAAAACAGATCTTCCAGTATTTAGTCAATGCTGATATTAGAGACTCCATCTTTTGCCAGCACCTTGACTCACCCAAGTATTCAGATCCATAGTAAGAACACATCAGAGGGAATGGTTTCTTCCTTTTCATGGCATATTGCTTTCTGGAGTCAAGAATTGCTTGGCAAATTGATTTGATCTGTGCTGGAGTCAGCACCTGTGTAAGGAAATCAAGAAGCAAAAGTCAAATCAGGATCTTTTTTCCTTAGACACTGGATTCTCTTGCTTAAGAATCAATGAACATATCCCCCAAATATCTTTTCCTAGGTGAATATAAGCTTTGCCAATCATAACTTTTTTTTAACCACTGATTCTCTCCTTGTCATTTATCTACCCTCTTCAGAAAATTTGCTCAGAAAAGAACAAATACTGGTCCTAATCGATTGTGCTTTTACTCCTGGTGCATGGTGCAGGTCTGGTCCAGACAATGGGCCTTCAATTTGTGTCATTTAGACAGTGTTCATAAAGCCACAATTCTATGATAAGCTGTTGTATGACAGA
>NW_006296053.1:157667-160182 GCF_000327345.1 Myotis davidii
ATAACTTTTAATATTAAAATGATTCTGAATCGATTATAGCTAAAATGCAATGATTTGTAGTTGTTATTATTTTATTCAATCTAATCACATTTTTAGGACTATAGAGATTAAAATGTTCTTAAGCCTACAAAGCACCAGTGAGTTTATTAGGATTACTAGAGGCCCAATGCATGAAATTCATGCAAGGGTAGGCCTTCCTTCCCTGCTGCCGGCTTCACAGCTTCGTGGCCCTGTCCCTCGCTCACACCCACTTTGGCCTGGTGCTGCCTGCATCCACCACCACACACCACTGGTTCTGTAATTCCATGGAGCCCCCCACCCCAATTGATCACCCTGTAGAGGGTGGCCTGGGCCTCCCTCTTTGAGGCAATCAAAGCCCCCCAATTGATCGCCCTGCTGGCTGGTGGCTTGGGCCTTACTCTGTGGGGTGATCATGGGGCAATGGCGGCCCCCCCCAACCAATTGCATTGTACCTGCCTTGGCTGACCTGGCGCCAGTGCGTGTCATAGTGTGGTCATCTGGAACATCGTTCTGCTATTTGGCCATTTGGTTGATTTGCATATTATTCTTTTATAATTATAGATACTCAGGTTTGCAATGTTTTCTGTCTCCCACTCTTCCTCTGGGCACATCAGATGCTTCCTTTAGCACAATCCTGTATCACCAAAACTCTTTGGTGTAGCACTTACCACCTGGTGTATTATATCTCTCTCTACTAAACAATCAGTTATTTGAGGGCAAAGATTATGGCATCTCATCATTTTGGTATCCTTGTTTCCTAACACAGAAACTGAGAAGGGTCTTTGGTAACTGATGAGTAAGTGCCATGTTTAGTGGCATGAAAGGCAGAACCCTCCCTCCCCTCTTTCCTTTATTCCCTCTCTAACCTCACCAGTCCATCCCTCTTTCCTTTCCTTCCACAATTATTTCTTAAACCAGTACTATATGGCAGGAAAGCCTACTCTAGATGCTGGAGATACAACAGTGAACAAAATAGACAAGACCTCTGCTTTCATAAAGTCAATCTTTTCAAAAGTCAGACCTGCACAAGAAAAGTACCAGTCAGAGTAAACATACACACACAAACACACACACACGCACACACACACACACACACACACAAAACCTAAATTTTAAAGTTTGGCCTTGGCCTGATTGATTGAATCTGGGATCAAGGAAAAAAGTGTCTTGGATTTTTTACCTCTCTCCTAAGACATCAAATTTTATTTTCCTACCTGCTTTCTGCCATTTGACTCACTAATTCTTTTTGAAATGAAATATTAATGACTTCTTAATTCATAACTTTCTCCTCTGATTTACCCAACATTAGAAGGGTAAAATATAATCTAGGTTTGGGAATACTAAAATCTAGTATTTAATTTGGAAAATTAATTACATAAAGTGAAAGCTGTTCATTAATTAATTCTGCCAATTAACATTTACTGAGCTACTATTCCAGTAAGGCTTTGTGCTAGGTATTGTGGGGGAAATTCTAGAAAGCCTAGGACATATTTTTTCCTTACAGGGAACATACTAATCAGCACTGGAGAGAAAAAAATAGAGCAATTAAAGTTCATGAGCCTAGGGATGGAGAGAAACAGTAATGCAGAGTATAGCATGCAGACAATGAAGCACTACTCAGCTTGACTAGAATTTTACTGTCTGCTTGGTTTCCAACTGGCTGCTCAGAAACAATTTTGTTGTGGTTTTCGTTACTTAAATTTTCCTTTTATTAGCTACAAATTTTGTCTCTTGGCTTTACTCCTCCTTTCTGCCAAAAATTCCCAAACACCCTACCTTCCCATGCATTCCTAGTATCATTTCAGGGTTCAAGCTCAGATCTTTTTTTTTAGCTGAAAAACAAAATTTCTCCTAAATTATTTCCTACTCTTCATCTTTTCAAATTACTACTAAAATTTTCCATTTGCTCTTAAAAACATCTTACTCTTTAGGCCTTTATCAGTACCAACTGATCTTAGGTTTAGTCTTACTCAACTTAATATCTGGCATCACCAGTCTCATATCAACCTCTCCATCCTGGCTCACTCACAGAAACCTGCCTAACCCTGAAGGACACAAACTTAATAGGAGTCTAACCTGGTCATATCCCATATTTTCCTGGGAATATATCTGGCTGTTCAACTGAACTTTGGTCCTATCTGCCAATATTAGTCTTAAAACCATGTGAAAGAAGGAGTTTTTGTGATAGGAAAAGGTCACTGAATTTTTGGGGTATGTTCTCATTTGAATTACTAAAATTCTACCCATTTGACTCCTCTGCCAATAATTGAAAACTGGCTCATTCGTTTCTCAGTTGAACATTTATTCATCTTTCTGTCTGTGTGTTCACCTGCTTATTTTTAACTCAGAAAACAAAATTGACTTACATTATATGTGATATATATATATGTATATATATATATATATATATATACACACACACACACACACACACACACACACACACACATATATATATATAAAACAGTCTCCTGTTCTTCCCATCCCTACTCCA
>NW_006296053.1:160283-162916 GCF_000327345.1 Myotis davidii
TATATATACACACACACACACACACACACACACACACACACACATATATATATATAAAACAGTCTCCTGTTCTTCCCATTCCTAATCCACAGCTCAGAATAGAGAATGAGTTTATGTTTCAAAACCTCCCCAATCATGCATCATTACTGGGTGGTTTCCTCTTATCTCTCTGAAACACTGTGAAAAACAAAGAGAATGGTGCTTGTTCGGCATGATAAAACTTTATCTCTGGGAACAGACAAGGCCTACCCTTGGGGTTACTGGTCAGTAAATAAAAAGAGTGAAAACAGTGCTCATTAAATGTGTGTGGAGGGGAACATTGAGGAAGAGAGTGCTCTACTCTCCCAAACAAGAAAACAATAAAAAAGAAAGGAGATGAAATGAGAGGGGATGGGCCTGCTCTTGTTCTCTCATTTGTCTGCTTTGCCAGACACTCCTCCATTTCCTGCTCCCAGCATATAGAATCACATGTGAGCACACACAGTTTATCTCCAAGAAGATGGCCTCTGTGTGTTTGAAACAATCTGAGGCCCTGGGAATGAGGAAATGTGTATGCCAGTGGGGAAAAAGTGACTGGGGATGACAGAGAGGTGCTCCCTGCTCATAAGCCTTTCTCAAAACAAACCCAAATCCCCTTTCCTGAATGTGGAGCACTTAAGGCCTGTGCATGTGTTGATATCTTAGATGGATTTGGTTCTTTAAATAAAAAATTTAATATATATTTTTATTGTTTATAGTATTAGAAATGTCTCCCATTTACCCCCCTTTACTCCACCTTCCCAGTCCCTATCCCCTCTCAGCTCCTCACCACACTACTGCTTGTGTCCATGGGCTATGCATATGTATACTAATAAAAGCCTAGGTGGCCCTTGCACTCTCGTGCAATGCCCTCACATCATCACAAGATGGCCACCCCCACATCATCACAAATGGCCTCCACAAGATGGCCAGCAGAGGAGGGCAGTTGTGGGTGATCAGAGCAGCAGGGAAGGGCAGTTGGGGGCGATTGGGCCAGCAGGGGAGGGCAGTTAGGGTGACCAGGCTGGCAGGGGAGCAGTTAGGGGGTGACCAGGCTGGGAGGCAGAGGTAGTTAGGGGCAATCAGGCAAGCAGGCAGGTGAGTGGTTAGGAGCCAGCAGTCCCGGATTGTGAGAGGGCTGTCCAACTGCTGGACATCCCCCGAGGGGTCCCAGATTGGAGAGGGTGCAGGCCGGGCTGAGGGACACCCTTCCAAACACGAATTCCATGCACTGGCCCTCTAGTAAGTATATAAGTTCTTCTGTTTATCTCTTCTTGTTCCCCAACCCCACATCAAGATATGTCAGTCTGTTCCATGTCTCCATACTTCAAGTCTTATTTTACTGGTCAATTCATTTTGATCATTAGATTCCACAAATAAGTGAAATCATGGGATATTTGTCCTCAGGTTGCCTTATTTCACTTAGCATAATATTTTCCAGGACCATCCATGGTGTCCCAAGGGGTAAGAGGTCTCTCTTTTTACAGCTGCATAGTATTCCATTGTGTAAATGTCACACAGCATTTTTATCCATTTATCTACTAATGGGAACTTGGGCTATTCCCAGATCTTAGCTATTGTAAACAACACTGCTATGAAGATAGGGGTGCATATATTATTTCTGATTGGTGTTTCGGTTTGGGGTTTTTTTTAGGATATATTCCCAGAAGCAGGTCAAACAGAACTGTCATTTTTAATTTTTTGAGGAAATTCCATACTGTTTTTCACAGTGGTTGTACCAATCTTCATTCCCACCAGCAATGAACTAGTGTTCTCCCTGACCCCATCCTCACCAGCACATTTGTTGATTTTTTTCATGATAGCTATTCTGACAGGTATGAGGTGATATCCCATTGTGGTTTTAATTTGCATTTTTCTGATGATTAGGAACTTAAAATCTTTTTTCATATGTCTCTTGGCCATTTGCATGACCTTCTTGGAGAAATGTTTATTCAGGTATTCTGATCATTTTGTAATTGGATTGTGTGTCTTCCTTTTGTTGAGTTGAATGAGTTTTTATATATTTTGGATATTAACCCCTTATCATTCTCCCTATTTGACTCCTGTGACAATAATTGAAAACTGGCTTATTTGTTTCTCAGTTGAACATTCGGATGAATCACATTTATGTTCTCCCATTGTGATGGTGGTTTCTTTTGCTGTGCAAAAGCTTTTTATTTTGATGTAGTCCCATTTATTTATTGTTTTATTAATTTCCTTTGGCCCTAGGAGATGTATCGGTGAAAATTCTGCTATGTTAGAGGGGGGGAAAATGGCAGAGGTATAGATGGACCTGTCCCATGCCTTGTCCTGGAGCTGTTAGGGTAAGCAGTTGAAGCAGGTAACATACAGCCCGAATAAGCAGAGGATATTCAGCTGAGAGACAGTTTGCAGCCGGGAACGGTGGAGGAATCCTGGAGAAAGCAGATTGAAAGTTGGAGACTGTGGCTGAAATCTCTCCCTGAGCGCTGGCTCAGCTGCGGAGACCATGCCATCTTGAGTGGCTGTTTTTTGGAAATGTATACTGTACACCCAAAGACCCGGTATCCAGAGATCGGCTGTTAACCAGGAGACACAGGATCTGGGACAGCGCGACTACGTGGAGTCCTGCTTCT
>NW_006296053.1:164297-165521 GCF_000327345.1 Myotis davidii
AGTTGTGCCTTGTTGTGTTGTATTCCGTGCCTATAAATCAATGCAGCAGATCCAAGACACAGCAGCCTCCTGATCACCACACCCTCTGTCTGAGGAACAGCAGCTGTATGTGAAGCCTCCCCCAACCAGCCAGAAGAGCCACCACAGCTGTGAACACCACCCACCAGAGGAGCTGCCACCAACTGAGGAGCAGCTGCTACCGCAACCACCCGAGGAGCAACCACAGCCCAAGGAGCCACAGCTACCAAGGGAGCAGCCACTGAACAACTCAATATCTAGATATGTCAGTGAGATCAAACATGGGTATACAAAGAAACCCCCAAAGGAAAGAAAAGGAGGACTCGCCAGAAAAGCAGCTAAGTGATAGAGAGGCATTCAACATGACAGAAAAAGAATTAAGAATAAGGGTCCTAGAGTACCTAAACCGGATGGAGGAAAAAATCGACAACTTATGCAAGAAGCAAGAAGAAACAGATGAAAAAATCAATAACTTATGTAAGACCCAAGAAGAAATGAAGAGCGATATAGCTGCAATAAAAAACACCATTGAAAGTTTCAACAGTAGACTAGGAGAAACGGAGGACTAAATTAGTGAATTAGAAGACAAGGAAGAAAAACACACCCAAACTGTACTGCAATTGGAGAAAAAAATTAAAAGACAGGAGGAGAACCTAAGGGAGCTTTGGGGCAATATGAAAGGAATCAACATACGAATTTTAGGGGTGCCAGAACAACAGAAAGAGGAACAAGGGTTACAAAACCTATTTGAAGAAATAATATCAGAAAACTTTCCTGAAGTGGGGAAGAAAATAGTCACACAAACTCAGAGAGTACCAAACAAGGTGAACCAGAAAAGACCCACACCAAGACACATCATAATTACCACGGCAAATGTTCAGGACAAAGAGAGAATCTTACAGGCTGCAAGAGAGAGACAGAAAGGGATCTCACATTAGATTTTCAAATGATTTCTCAACAGAAACACATCTGGCCAGAAAAGAATAGATGGAAATTTACAAAATGATGCAAAGAAAAGGACTGAATCCAAGAATACTCTATCCAGCAAGGCTATCATTCAAAATTGAAAGGGAAATAAGAAGCTTCACAGACAAAAGAAGGCTAAGGGAGTTTATCACCACCAAGTCAGCAATGCCAGAAATGCTAAAGGGACTGGGGTAAAAAGAAGACATCAAAAGCTCAGAAAGAAAACAACCACACACAAAA
>NW_006296054.1:0-762 GCF_000327345.1 Myotis davidii
GCAGGCCCAATCCCTATGTGCAGCCCCTGGTTGCGCTCAGAGCTGGGCTGATTGGGCAGTTGGGGCGCTGCCCCCAGTCATGCACAGAGCAGGGAGGATCTGGAGGTTGCGGTGCCACCCTCAGTCATGCTTAGGGTAGGGCCAATTGGGGGTTGGGGCACCGCCCCCTGTCACACTCAAGGCAGGGTCCATGGGGAGGTTGTGCTGCCACCCCGTCACGCACACAGCAGGGCCAATGAGGGCGTTGGGGCGCTGCCCCCTGTCACTCACAGAGCAGGGTCCATCAGGGGGGTTGGGGCTCCATACACTGTCACGTACAGAGCAGGGTTGATCAGAGGTTTGGGGAGCTCCCCCCTGTCACGCACAGAGCAATGCCCATGGGGGGCGGTTGGGGCGCTGCCCTCTATCACCCACAAAGCAGGGCCGATCAGGGGGTTGGGGCACCGCCACTGTCACACTCAGAGCAGTGCCTATGGGGAGGTTATGGCTCTGCCCCATCACACACAGAGCAGGGCCCGTGGAAGGGGGGGATTTGGGGCACTGCCCTCTATCACCCACAGAGCAGGGCTGATCAGGGCGTTGGGGTGCCTTCCCCTGTCTCAAACAGAGCAGGGCAGATAGGGAGGTTGTGGCCCTGCCCCCTGTCACACACAGAGCTGCAGGGCAATCAGGGATTTTGGGCGCTTCCCCTGTCATGCTGATCCCGCTGCTGGGAGGACTCGCTGCTCCGCTGTTCACGGTGCTGGGAGGCATATTACCCTT
>NW_006296055.1:0-309 GCF_000327345.1 Myotis davidii
GAACTCTTAACATTTGCAACAGCATGGATGGACTTAGAAAGCATCATGCTAAGTGAAATAAGCTAGTCAGGGAAAGATAAATATCACATGATCTAACTCATTTGTGGAATATAATGAACAACATAAACTGATGAACAAAAATGGAGCCAGTGGGGAAAAAATAACTTAGAATTTAATGGAAGTAATCCTGTTATTTGCAGATTTTTAATATTTCCTACAACTTTTATGATATCATACTTTGCTAGTACAGTTTTAATAATGTTATTATACCTAAAGTCCTTTTTTCTTGAAATATTAATGTTTATTGCA
>NW_006296056.1:0-717 GCF_000327345.1 Myotis davidii
TATCTCTGCCGCCATCTTAGTTTCTCCCCCTGATCCAATTCCCCTATGTCTTTTTCTAAAAGGTTTATAGTTCGTGCATTTTATACTTAAGTCTATGATCCAGTTTGAATTAATTTTTGTATAAGAGGTAGTCTGAAGTTCATTCCCTTCCCCTGCTCCAATATAGTTTCACCAGTACAATTTCCTGAGAAAGCTTGCTTTCCATCATCACATTTTGCAGCTTTGTCAAAATCAATTGAAAATATTTAGATAGGTCTGTTTCTATGTTCTCTGCTCTGTTCCATTGATCTAATGTTTGTCCCTCTGCCAATATCACATTCTCTTGATTACTGTAGCTACAATGAACTAAAAAAGGATTAAAATCTTACAAGTTAGACTCAAAACCATAAAAATCCTAGAAGAAAACATAGGCAGTAAAATCTCAGGCATTTCCTGTAGCAATATTTTTTTTCTGATTTCTCTCCTCAGGGCAAGGGAAATGAGAGAAAAAATAAACAAATGGGACAACATCAAATTAAAGAGTTTTTGCAAAGCAAAGAAAACCATTAACAAAATGAAAAGGCAACCCACTGAATGGGAAAACATATTCGCTGATACATCTGCTAAGGTCTTAATATCCAAAATTTATAAGGAACTTATAAAACTCAACACCAAAAAACAAACAATTCCATTAAGAAATGAGTAAAGGACCTGAATATTCACCTCTCAAAAGAGTTC
>NW_006296056.1:1164-1413 GCF_000327345.1 Myotis davidii
CACTCCCACGCGCTGACGATGCCAGCCCCACCTGCACCTGCTCATGAACTCAAATAGGATTAAAATAGAGAGATCAGGACCGGCATCAGGTACCGGCAGCAGGTGCGATTGGTGGCTCTGGCTCCGGCAGTGTGTACAAGCACCGGGCGGAACCATGGTGTGCAGGAGCAAAGAACTTTCAGTAACCACCAGAGACTTGCCCCAATGACAGCAACTGGTGCCCCACCTTGATCTGGTGCCCCCACTCAC
>NW_006296056.1:2162-3145 GCF_000327345.1 Myotis davidii
ATTTACTAACCAGAAATTCAATAAAAAATAAATTTAAAAATAACAAAAACATTTGCAATTAAAATTAAAAAAAACAAAACAAAACTTGTTACTGTATAGAGTGCTTCCTCTCACTTTATTTTTTATTTTTAATATTATTTTATTTTTGCCTGTGGCTTTCTATAAAATCTTTTAGAATAAATTTGTCTACAAAAAACCTTGTTAGATTTGGGTAGGAATTGCATTAAACCTATCGACCCACTTGGAGAAATTTGACATCTTTACTATATTGAATTTTCCTGTCCATGAATATGGTATGTCTCTTCACTTATTTATGTCTTCTTTTATTTCTTTCATTAACATTTTTCAATGTGTAACACATAGTTCCTGTACATACTTAAAATGCATGTCTAAATATTTCGTTTTCTTTGGTGTGATTATAAATTCTAATTTTTTAATTTCAGTTTTAAATTTCATTTTTTAGTATATAATTAACTTTTTTCTTCTAGGAATTTTTTTGTAAATACTTTGGAATTTCTATGTAGACAATCATGCCATTTACAAATACATTTTATCTCTTCCTTTCTAATCTGTCTTTTTTTGTTCTTCTTGCTATTATAGTTGCTAGAACTTCTTACACTATATATGTAAAAGCCTAAGCAACTGACCAAACGACCAGTTGACCGGTCACTATGATGCGCACTGACCACCAGGAGGAAGACACTCAATGCAGGAGTTGCCAACTGGTGGTCAGTGTGCTCCCACAGCCACCCTCCTGTGGCCAGCCAGCCTCCCACAGTCCCTCCACGTGGCCACCCTGATCAGCCCCAATCGGGCCTGGGTGAGGCGGCCCCCAATCAGCCCTAATTGCCAGCCAGGCCAAGGGACCCACCTGTGCACAAATTCATGCACTGGGCCTCTAGTGTTGAATAAGAGTGGGAGAGCCTTGCCTTTTCCCTGATCTTAGGGAGAAAGCATTCAGTCTTTCACCATTAAGTATGATG
>NW_006296056.1:3817-13280 GCF_000327345.1 Myotis davidii
CTATAACTTTCCCTCTCATCACTACTTTAACTGGGTCCTACTATTTTGACATGTTGCATTTTTGTTTTCATTGTGTTCTATGTTTTCAAAAATAATTTCTTTTGAGACTTTTTATTTTATTTTTATTTTTACCCATAGATTATTTAGAAGTTTGTTTGAAAATTTTCCTGTTGTACTTCGTTATAGATTTCTAGTTTTATTCTATTGTGGTAAGAGAACACTCTATGTGATTTAAATTCTTCTAAATTTGTTGGTGTTCATTTTATTTCACTAAACATGGGCTATCTTGGGGAATATTCTATGTACACTGACAAAATTTATTTGCTACTGTTGTTACATAGTATGTTTACATATAGTCAATTAGATCTCCTTGATGGAATTTATTTTTCAGATCCTGTATATTCTTGTTGAAGTTCTGCCTAGAGGTACTACCAGTTGCTGAGAGTGGGATGTTGAAACCACTGACTGGATTTGTGGATTTCTCCTTTCAGTTGTATCAGTTGTTTCATATGTTTTGAGGCTCTGTTGTTTGCTGCATACACAATTAGGATCATTATTTTTTCCCAATATATATCTTTGTCGCTAGTCATTTTCTTTGCTTTGAAGTCTATCAGTTATTGATAGAACTACTAATGTATTTTAAAATAATGTTTTTGATAAATCTATTTTCATACTTTTGCCTTCAATCTGCCTTTGTTAGCAGCATATAGTTGGAATATTTATTTATCCACTATGCTAATCTCTTTGTTTTGATTAGTATATTTAGACAATTTACCTTAAAGGTGATTATTACTATGTTAGTGCTTAAAAGTGTCCTTTTGTTATTTGTCCTCTGTTTCTTTCTTCTTTTTTTTTCTGGGTTACTTGAATATATTTTAGGATTTCAACTTGTTTTGTCTTTAGTATTTTAGTGTGTCTCTTCGTATAGTTTTGGTAGTGGTTGCTCTGGGTATTAACATATACATATGTCACTTAAAACTGTTGACTGGTATCTGTATGTTACCATTTTCAATAAAATGTTGAAACCTCACTTCCATTTAGTCTTTTTACCTTCCTTGCTTTTAAGTATAATTTTCTTATGAATCAGAAGGTGTTATGATTTTTTGTTTCATTTAGCAAATACAATTCATAATACAAGGAAAAGAATAGTTTATTGAATGTAACCATGTCTGTTCTTTTTGTTGTTCCTTCTTCCTTCCGGATACTTTCTCCTTACTCTATTTTTCTTCTATTATTTCATTTCTATTTGAAGTAATTTTTAAGCCAATTTTTAGGGGTAAGCCTACTAATAAGTTATTTCATTTTCCTTCATTTAAAAATGTTTTTATTTCACCTCCATTCCTGAAGGATAGTTTTGCTGGGTTTAGAATTCATTGCTCACATTTTTTGTCCTTCATCACTTAGAAAACATTATTTGAGGTTTGTTCAGTTTTTGAATCTGTAGGTTTATTTTTGATAGATTTGTAAAGCTTACAGCTATTATTTCTTTAAATACACTTTAAGCCACTCACCCCTGCCTTCTCTTTTCCTTTTAGGTTTCCAATGATGTAAAGTCTTTTGTTTCCCAGGGACCTGGGGCTCTGTTAATTTTTTCAAAGTCATTTTTTTCCCTCTAGTGTTTTATTGAGTGAATATCTATTGTACTCTACTGTCCCAAAGTTCTCTGATTCAATCTTCTTCTACCTCTGCTCTACTATTAAGCTTTGAAGCCAATTTTCATATCTATTATTTTGTTTTTCATATCTATAGTTTACATTTGCTTCTTTTTAAATTTTTTAATTTATTTTCTGTGATTTAATTTATTTAAGAAAATGTGTAAGTTATTATTGGAGCAGTCTTTGGACTACTACTTTAAAATCCTTGTCAGATAATTCCAACATTATAGTCATATAATTGTTGGCATCAGTTAATTGTCCCTTTTCACTCAAATTGTGATTTTCCTAGTTATTTGTATAACAGGTGATATTCATTTGTATCCTGGACAGTTTTTTTCTATGATGCCAGGGGCTTCTGGGCCCTATTTAAATTCATATTTTAGCAGATAGTCACCTTATTTAGATTAAGCATGTGAGTCTTGCACTATTTTTGTGGACTGTGGTTCCAATGGCAGTTTGCTATTCAGAATCTTTGCAATGTTGTTTGGTCTGGTTGGTTTTCCTGGTTCCTCGTGCTTCCACTGGTCCCTCCTGAAGACCAGAAGGGGCTTCCTCAGGCTGGCTGCCAGGTGTCTATTGGTGGGAGAGGACTGTGGGGAGATCCTTGTACCCGGGCCCTAGGCTTCACAGGGGTGTCTGGACAGGCAGGAGAGCTCAGACCCTTTGGGGTACAGTGCTCCCAACCAACTCTTATTGTGGTGGGTTCCTCCTCTGGTTTCACTCCTGCCAGGTGTGTCTTGTCAGGAAAAGGGCTTCTCAGGCCCTACAGAAAGGAGAGCCTGTGGCCGCTGATTTTTGGTAAGGCTCTCATGGACCCCTGATGGTGATCTACCAGCAGGTTGTTGGAAGAATCCAGTTTCACTTGGGTGCCTACCGTTTTGGGTGGAAGTTGGGAAGCACCACACCTGGTTATCTTCCTCCACTTACCCTCTTCTCAGAGTTTTCCTGATGTTGCTTTGTGCCCTATCCCGGGGTTCATATCTGTGCTTAGTTTGGCGGGGGAAGGGGAGGTGCGGGGAGGGCAGGGAGGATGTGTCTACTACATCCTATCCCTCCATATGACTTTTATCGTAGCTCCTTATCACTAAAATCATTTAGTGATTTATTTGAGTTTCTATCATGCAGTGCGACAGTACAGTTGAGAGCCCAGTCTAGGACTGGGACTCCATTGATCTGTGCACATGAACTTTATTAATCATTTCTTGGGCTTGGACATTGCTAACAGGGGTAGTATGCCCTCTATGTTCGTTCCCTTGGCTGGCCCACATTTATACCTGCTGCCATGACTCCTTGAAGGGCTTTTATATGGATGGGCTGTTGTGAGGGATCAAAGAGCTAACACTTGGCACATTGCAAGACGTCAATAAATGTCATCTATTATTTGTATTATATGAAAACTAGTGGCCCAATGCACGAAATTCGTGCATGGAGGGGCGGGGGGCGTTCCTTCAGCCCAGCCTGCACCCTCTCCAATTGGGGATATCCCTCTCGCAATCTGGGACTGCTGGCTCCTAACCGCTCACCTATGTGCCTGCCTGATTGCCACAAACTGCCCTCCCCTGCCGACCTGATCTTGCCCTCAGCTGCCCTCCCCTGTTGGCCTGATCACCCCCAACTGCCTCTGCCTGCCTGATTACGACTAACTGCCCTCCCCTGCTGTCCTGATCTTGCACTCTGGCCTATCTCCGGGCCTGATCAGAGAGGTGGGGCTGGTCAGCAGCCCCATGGAGGCCCAGAGAGAAACAGAAGCAGGGCTGCTGGCGAAGCCCGGAGAGAAAGAGAGAGGCAACGGCTGATCCACAGCTGCCACGGAGGCTGTGGATCAGACCCTGCCTCTCTTTCAGGGTCAGTGCTTGGTCACTGCACCCGCACCGGCGGCAGTCAGTCCTGGGTTGCCACCGCAACCCAGCACTGACTGCAGGACTGACTTCCGGTGTTTGGTTGAGCCATCAGTTGGTCGTAACGCACCCTGGGTTTTTATATATTAGGATTTTTTTCAAAACTGTAATATACATATGTTATGTATGTTCTATACTTAACCATTTATTAAAGATTAAGTAAGCTCTATTTCCTTGTTTTAATAAACATAAATATAAATAAAAGTTCTAATCTCTCCTTCCATACTCAAGGGGATTATATGGTGCGTCTCTGGTGCTTGCTCCACTGCATGAAGAAATCCATGTGCCAGCCGGCCCCATGAGTAAGCACTGGGAGTCTGATACTAACTGATGAGATGGTCAGACAGTGAGTAAATATATATACAGACTCAAGAAGGCTGAATCACTTTTAACTGAGACTCATGATGTAACACGATAATGCAGGGTTCTGGTTTTGATATTTCCCTCTATTAATTTCATACCAAATTCATCATTCCTGGGGCAATGCTTTTTATTCAGAGGCCACTGGGATAAGAAGAGAGCAGGGCTTTTTTTACCCTCAGTCTGGAATTCAGCTTAAGTATCTGGCTGTTGGAGAAAGTTGGGAAAAGCCTGGTACACTAATTGTGGAGAAGGAAGGGTTTGAGCTGTGAGGATGAAATACAAGAGAGGGAATATAGAAGGCTGCATCTTGTTTTACATGTGATATTCTCTATAATTATTTAATATTTTATCATACAATATAGTAGCAAGTTATAGCTCTGTTCTTGGCAGTAGGTTGTTTGGAAAAAAAGATTTCATGCTGCAAATCAACTTATGAATATTTTCCTTTTTGCGAAGTTTGAACTTTGTTCTGCTGCTGGCTTAATTAGCATATAGGAAATTTTAATAGTGGCAGGAGCATGTTTTTGCATGTTACTTCTCAATTACATTTTTGTGTTAATTTAATGATGTGCTAAAATGGGGGCAGTACATGTTATGTTTGTCTTATCTATATTTTCCAAAGGTATGGATAGTTGGAGAATTATTGAAAATTTGCCATTAGTTTCTATCAAGGTTCATGTTTACAGCAAGCTGATTTTAAGAAGTTGATGATGGACAACCGCATTAAAGTTACAACTAAAATACAGAACAACCATCATTCAGAACCACCTGAAATCTAGCTAAACAGAAATCCTACAACTAAGAATTTAGAGAAGAAGGCACATTGAGACTGGTAGGAAGGGCAGAGATGCAAAATGGGCTGGTCCCACACCCATCTGTGGCAGTTAAAAATCATGAGGCATATCTCAGTTGTAAAGATCCTGTATGAGGAGTGAGGCCCCCCCCCAGTCCAGGGTTCCAGTGCCAGGGAGAGAATTCCCCATAACTTCTGTCTATGAAAACCAGCCAAGATTGAGGCTTAGAGAGATGGAGGACCACTGGAGTCCCAGGCATTTTTCTTAAAGGGCCCACACATGGGGCAGCAACTCAGTAGGTGCCAGAGACTTACAGGAAAGAACTGAATTGTCTGGCATCAATCACAGTGAGGGCTGGAGTGGAAGCTTTATCCCAGAGAGAAGTGCTGGGAGAGGCTATTTTTCCTTTGCTGAGTCCTCCTTCCACAGAGCCGGCAGGCAGATACAATATTTGAGTCTCCATCAAGCAGTCTATTATTTTTTCTCTGCCCTGATGATTCCCTGAGAACATGCCCCACCCAACTTGCAGGCCTACCCAAACTGTTTCCAGTGGCTTTTCCATAGGAATGGCCTGTCTTGGCTCATACTTTGTTGGACTTTTCTAAAATCTCTCAAACAAGCAGCACCTGGCTGCGACATTAGCTAAGTGACCCTAGGACTGGCATTAGTGGCATCCAGCCTTTGTTTGCAGTTTGGCCTCTCCCAGGCACCCCTAAGGTCAGCACAAGTAGCAGCCATCTACAGGTGACAGGTGACAAGTGACCTTGGCCTCACCTTGCAGAAGATGCCAGAGCCAGCGTACCTGATAGCCAGTTTCAGACCTTGCTAGAGCACCACCTAACCATCTTTTCAATCAAAACACTCAAGGGATGGACTCAGCAGGCACCAGAGCCCCACTAAAGTGAGTGGGATCACTAACCTGCTCTGTGGGATCTAACTCTGCACAGCAGATCTTCTAAGGTGGTTGCATCCAGTCCTCATAGCCAATCAGCTTGAGGGAAAATCCCTCTCAATGATGTGTCAACAGCAAGCAAGGCTCAATTACAACAGAAGGGGGCATGCAGCCCATATGGGGTGGGGAACACATCTGAAGTTCCCATCTTGGGTGATTTGGGAGGCTATGCCACTGGTCCTTACAGGACACCTACTACATAAGGCCACTTTACCAAGTCTGGGAGACGGAGGAGCTCTACCTAATACAAAGAAATAAACACAAGGAGGCAGGAAATGGAGGAGACAAAGAAACATGTCCCAAATGAAAGAACAAAGCAAAACTATATTAAAAAAAGAGAAAATGAAAAACTAAAATAAAAATTGAAACATGCAATCTAACAGATGCAAATTTCAAAATACTGGTTATAAGGATGCTCAATGAACTTAGTGGAAGAGTATATGAACCTAGTGAGAACTTCAACAAAGAGATAAGAAAAATAAAGAAAACCAGTTAGAAATGGAGGATAGACTAATTGAAATGAAGCATACTTTACAGGGAATCAATAGTAGAGTAGTTGAAGCAGAGCTTCCAATCAGCAATTTGGAAGAGAAGCAAGCAAAAACCATCCAATCAGAAAAGAAAAAAGACATAAGAATAAAAAGAAACTAAGGATAGTTTAAGAAGCCTGTGGGATAACTTCAAGCATACCAACATTCAATGATGGGGGTGATGGAAGTAGAATAGAGACAGAGCAAAGAATTGAAAACCTATTTAAAAAAATAATGACAGAATTGATGATGGGGGTGATGGAAGTAGAAGAGAGACAGAGCAAAGAATTGAAAACTTATTTAAAAAAAATAATGACAGAAAACTTCCATAACCTGTGAAAGTAAATAGACAAAGAAGAGCAGGCAGCACTGAGACTCCCAAAGAAGATGAACCCAAAGACATATAATAATTAAAATGCCAAAGGTTAAACTACAAGAGCAGGCAACACTGAGAGTCCGAAAGAAGATGAACCCAAAGGAGCCTTCACCAAGACATATAATAATTAAAATGCCAAAGGTTAAAGACAAAGATAATTCTAAAAGCAGCAAGATAAAAGCAGTTGGTTACCTACAAGGGAACTTTCATAAAACTGTCAGCTGAATTCTCAACAGAGACTTTGCAGGCCAGAGGGGATCAGCACAAAATATTCAAAGTGATGGAAAGCAAGTTTATTATCATTCAACCAAGATTATTATACCCAGCAACGCTATCAGTTAGAATCAAAGGACAGATAAAGAGCTTCTCAGATAAGAAAAACCTAAAAGAATGTAACACCACTAAACTAGTATTACAATAATGATTATAGGGTCTTCTTTAAGAAGAAGGAAAAAAAAGATAAGAATGTATCACCACTAAACTAGTATTACAATAACCGTCATAGGGTCTTCTTTAAGAAGAAGAAAGAAAAAAAAAGATAGAAAATATGAATAATAAAATGGCAATAAATATACATCTATCAACAATTACTTTAAATGAAAATGAATTTAAGAACTCCAGTACAAAGACACACAGAGGCTGAATGGATAACAAAACAACATCTATCAACAATTACTTTAAATGAAAATGGATTTAAGAACTCCAAAGACACACAGAGGCTGAATGGATAACAAAACAAGCCCCTTACATATGCTGTCTATAAAATACCCACTTCAGATGAAAAGAAACACACAGACTGAACATAAAGGGATTGAGAAAGACATCTCATCTGGGGTAGCTATACTTATACTAGACAAAATGGACTTTAAAACAAAAGCTATACAAGAAACAAAAATACCCACCAATTCCACTTTTGGGTAGTTATCTGAAGAAACCCAAAACACTAAATTGAACAAGGCATATACACCCATATGTTCATTGCAGCATTATTTACAATAGCCAAGATATGGAAGCAACCTAAGTGCCATTAATAGAGGAGTGGATAAAGAATAACTGGTACATATACAATGGAATACAACTCAGACACACAAAAAAAGAATGAAATCTTGCTCTACAACAACAAGGCTGGACTTAGAAGGTATTATGCAAAGTGGAATAAGTCAGAAAGGGAAAGACAAATGCCAGATGATCTCACTTGTATGTGGAATCTAAATAACAAAGTAAATGAACATACATAACAGAAACAGACTCATAGATAAAGAGAATATATTGACAGTGGCCAGATGGAGAGGTCTTGAGGCGATGGGTGAAAAAGGTGAAGGGATTAAGAAGTGCAAATTGGTAGTTACAGAATATGGGGATGTAAAGGACAGCGTAGGGAATATGCTCAATAATATTGTAATAACTATGTATAGTGTCAGATGGGTGCTAGATTTGGGTGCTTACTTTGTAAGTTATATAAATGTCTAATCAGTGGGTTCTGCACTTGAAGCTAATATAATATTGTATGTCAACTGTTTTTGAAAAATAATAATTTTTTTTTAAAAAAGTTGATGATAAAAGTTTTCTTTGCCATTCATGGAATGAACTGAAGAAAAAAAGTATATATTATATTAGGAATTACCCTATTTTTTGGTATGTGCTGTAAAGATTTTAGAATATAATATTTTTTCAATTTTTGTTTTAGTATTCATTTTCAGTTATACAAGTAAATTGTTGGCAACCAATATAGGAGTCAATGACTTGGCAACTAATGTTTTTTTCTTAATATTCAGTTACTTCAGTACCATTTTCTTCTACTCTAAAAAAAGATTATTTAATCCAATTAGTTCTCTTCTGATTTATCAGACTTAAAATCGCTTTAAATGAATGTTGCTTTGTACTCATGTGAGATATTAATTTGGCTTCAAAACCCTTAATACTATGTTGTCTTAAATGTATTCATGAAGGGCTCCATACCATATATTGTAAATGTGTTTTCTTTTAAAAAGCATTACAGATTTTTTTTCACCAATGGAGTTTTAGTGTTATTATTGAAAGCACATTGAGAATAAGACATTTCTTTAAACCTAATGCTAGAACTATATTACTAATCTAGACAACTTTCCAAATAACTCTAAAAATAATTCATATTGTTTTCACACCTGCCTAATTTTTTTTTCCACTAGAAAAAACAAAGCCATTGATTCTATAGTTCCAGTACTCAAATGGGACACTGTGCCAGCTAGTATCCTCTAGTACATTCCACCCCAGTGATGCCAACACAGTACAGTTAATTTCAGAGGTACACACTATAATAAAGAAAAGCCACTTACAATAGACATTAAATGATATGGGGTGAAAGGTCATGAGAGGCTTAGTTAGACTAGTCACCAAGAATTTGAAGCCAAGATTAGGGATGAATAATATTATGTTAGATTTTCTCATTCGGGCACTATTTAAGGATAAAGAAATCAGATGGGCCACTTGCTGAGTGTATCTCTATCAAAAGATAAATTGTCAGAAAAAGGTGAAAGTTAGTTCTCATACAGATATAAAAATAAACACATGTTGAAAATTTTATTTTACTACTTAAGCCTGGGGGAACCAGAAAGATTTTAAAACCAATCCAAATGATATATTTTTGTCCGGCAACCAGCCAGCTTGAAAGTAACATGAGGCTTGCTTGCTTCGTGAGGGAGGACTCCACTATTCCCCGCCTGACACTGCAGGCCTCTGAGCTGCAACTCTAAGCAACTATGTAACAAATATAGAAGCTAAACAAAACCCCAGAAACCTGCTTTAGTCTGTCAGGCTTCAGCCAGCAGGATTGCAACATTGTAAGCAAAGGCCAGAAACCTACTTTCAGCAGTGGAGGCCTAAGAGCTGGAGCCAAGCCTCAAAGCTAAAGCTGGC
>NW_006296056.1:14423-30388 GCF_000327345.1 Myotis davidii
ATGTTGGGTGGGGTGAGGTCTCAGGGAATCAACAGGGCGGAGCAAACAGCTATGGCTGATCCTCAGTCCTACCCTAAGGGGCCCCGTGTCTCAGTATCCTGGTAATCGCTGCAAGCACCTCTGAGAGAAAGCCGCTCTCGAGTTCTGACTGATGCCAGACAGTCCAGTTTCTCCCTGAATGAGTCTGGGTCCCCAGAGACTCAACCGGAACTGGAGTTCAGAGCAGTTGGGAGCTTGAGACTCCTTCCTGATTGAAAAAGATAACTATGTCCTCAGTTGCCAGCCCTTTCCACGTTTGCCTCCGTACCTCTGCACTTTACCTCCGCACCTCCTCTGAGTTTCAATGTGCTTTTCTCTTTCCTTCTAGTTGTAGAATTTCCACTCAGCCAGCCTTCCTGTGGTTCTGGGTGACGTCCATTTTGTCTTTTAATTGTATTTTTGAAGTGGTTGTTGGAGGCAGCAATTTCCGGTGTTTACCTATGCCGCCATCTTGGTTTCTTTCCAAATGCTATTTTAAAACCAAATTTATATGGAGTAAATGAATTGAATGGTAAATGGAAGTAAAACTGGATTTTCTATAGGAATAGTGAAGGATACTAAGATTCTATAAAAAAAGACAAATTTGTACATTCATTCCCTCCTGTAGTTTATAAAAGTACAAAATAGCTTGATGATAATAAACAAGATAAAAATCAGGCTGAGGTATTGAAAATGCATCGTTTTTACTTGAAGTACAACATTTATTTTTTTGATCTTGCCTCTGTTTATTCTTCTTCTTCCCTTCCCTCCCTCAACCCCTCAGAAAAAGAAGTGAATTAAATTAGGAAAGGGAGCAAGAGACAAAATAAACACAACATGCTTGCATGATCCTTCAGCTCACTGGGAAGAAATCAAACAAATGAATATATACTATTTCCAACTTACTTGAGGAAAGGCAAAGTTGATTTATAATGGGAATAGGCTTTTTATACCATCATATCACTCTTCTAGCAATACATTGAGGCTATTACATCACTTTTAGATCCAGTGAATTACTGAAGTGATACTGCTTACTGAAAAAAAGATCAGAAATAATAAATCAGAAAGTAAGAGTTCAATAGAAATAGTGGAAGATTAGATAAAATAGTAACAACTTCACATTCTGGATAAGAAGAGTATTGACTGTATATATCTTTTCATATGTATTCTAAGTCTTCAGTTCTCCCATTCAGGGCCTGTGAATAGTTTGGGTGGGCAGTCATAACCACACGGACCTTGAAGCGAATCATCAAGAGCAAGAACATGGGATTAAAGAATTTGGAAGTTTATTTCACTTGTTCCAGCCCTTTCTTCACCAACTGCTTCAGCATACAGTGGAGGTTTTTGAGGGCAAACTGAGACGTAAAAACAATTTAAAACTCTCTCAAGAATTTAGCATTAAGTCAGCTTCTGGGAAGGGGAGAAATAGAAAAAAAGTGCTGACTAAGTAATTTTCCTTTTTGGAAAGAAAAACATGAGCACATTTTAAAATCAAACAACAGAATATAGGAAGTTTTGAATTCTGTATAAGGACAATTTCTAATGAATGAAACGAGCTAACTGAGGGTGATACCTGCTCAAGACTGACTTGGATAGTGGCTAAAAGTCACTTGGATATTTGTCCTATTACTAAACCCACTGTATCTTGGTTTAATTAAGTGAGAATAATAATAGTTACCTTATTCCACTGAATCTTGGTTTAATTACCTGAGAATTTAATTAAGTGAGAATAATAATAGTTACCTTATAGGGTTGTAAATAAATAAAATAAAACAGAATGCTAAAAAGCAAAAGAAGCACTCACCCTCACCATTGATTCAATAGGTGGTCTCTATGTTTGAGGCTACTGTTAGTTACTGTCATTGCCCCCAGTGGCTCTGCCTCACTGCATGCCAAGCCCATGCCAGTTTGGGCCACATTGACTAGGGAGTGGAAGGGAGGGCAGCCTGTTACAGGGGAAGGATATGGGCATTGAATGAAGACGTACAATTTTAAATCCTGGCTTTGCCATCAACAAGCTACATATGTGGGCAATTGGTAGCTTACTAAAGGTACTATAGATGCATTATATCTGAAATGGAGATGATTTTGTAAAAATTTAATATTTTTAGTAAGTATTTAGCAAGAACTACATGAGGTCAAAGATTTAAAGCTCTTGGTATGTGATACTCAGTAAATGATGTAATATCATTATTGTTGCTATTATTATTGGTGACTCAGCTACTTCCTACAAGGTTTGCAGTTGGCCCATGAGTTCACCCTTTCCTCTCAGTCTCTGTGGTCCATTCCTAGTCAGCTGTGGAGATCTCGCACAAACAATCACCCTCTTGAGGCCTTGCCTGTCCCTCCTTCTAGAGCCTCCCATTCTCCACTACCAGCACTTACTGGTACAGTGGGCACTCGGCGGCTCTGAGCAGCGGGTGAGTGAGGAAGGACTGTCAGTGTCTCAGAAGTCTGTCTGTGACTATTTATTGAAGGAAGAACCTACACCGCCCTATTTGTGACCAAAGTCTATGAAAACTTCTCTGAAAGTCTGAGACATGGGGGCAATATACTTCTCTGAGCTATATATATATATATATGGCTCATAGATTTTATATTCTTCTGAAAGAACATGGCCCTGATCAAATGAACAATGAGAGCGTATGAAAAAGTGACTTGGACAATCCCAGCTTCTACATGTGTTTCCCCCACACTCCTCAGGGTAGCGTTTACTCAAATGTGTCTTCATGGTGGGTCTAATAAGCATGAAAAAGTCCCTTCTTGACTGAGAACATGCACATTTTGTCATCATTAGGGCCTGGATCAGATACATATTGAAAACTCAGGAGAAGACAAAAAATGCAGCTTTCATTAAAGGCTTTTCCTTAACTTTTCCTCGGGATGTCCTGAAACCACCCAGACTTGGTGATCATCCTCTTTTCCCTTAATTCTCAGAAGGCTCCAGTGAGGTCAATTCCAAGAAGGAAGTTCTTTTCCAAGTCCTGCTGTAATCTAATACACTGCTGGAAATGCAAGTCACTGTGAGAAATGTGCAAGCTAAGCAATTCAAGTTGACCCCATGGCTTTCTGAGGACAGAAGAGGGACTTTGATCCTGTGACTCTGCCTGCATTTGCATGACTGGAGTAGAGCAAAGAGGCCAGGAGCTGGGGCTGTTACCTGGAGCACTAATTCCTGAAATACGGCACATTAGTAAATCTGCATTCTGTCCAAGGGGAAGGAAGACATAGAGGAAAAGAGAAAGCCTTGGACTTAAAATATGGTGATGAATGATAATTCTGGGGACTTCTGGGCATGGGTTACCCCTTTGGATTAAGTATTTTCCCCTTTGCTTCTTAGTTTCCTGGTGTTAAGAGGCAGTTATGATATAGTGAAACAGTGTTGGGCTTGGAATAAAAGATCCTGGGTTTAAATCGAGGTTCTCTCACTTTCTAACTCTATGACCTCAGAACACTTGTTTAAACCCTAGGATGCTCAATAGTCCCAGCTGCCAAAAAAGAGGATGATAATCTTAATGGCACTTTATTGTGATAGGGAATAAATGTGAAAAGTTGTGAAACTTTGACACTGAGCAAATGCTCAATAAAAATTCATTATCTTTTTTTTTTTACTTTGCTAATCCCAGTGTTGACATACATTTTTCTGGAAGATTATTTCTAAATTTCTATGAAATAGCAGTTTGTTTATTATCCTTATTGTTTATTAAATTGTTATTTATTATTTACTGATATTATTTATATTTTCCTTCTTGAATATCTTTACTCCACATTCTGCCTAGACACTGAAAACTGAAATCACACCCTGCTGTCTACATTAGCACGATTTTGTGCTATTCCTCTGCTTCATTAGTTTAATTTTATTTTTCCATAAATATCTTGCCCAGGAAAATTGCTTGATTTTACATTACAGGTATGTCCACCAGCTCTTCCACGGAAAACATCAACAGTTCGTGCTCTAATATTCAAAAGAATCCCCATCTCAAAGTCTTCACTTGCTTTTTTCTCCTGTTCTGGACTGTTGTGTCATGAGCCTTACCTCATCCTATGAGCTCTGCTTTAAATAAACTCCCAATTCACAGTCAATTATTACCTCCCCTTCCCACCTTTGAGGTGCTGTTAGAGCTCTGCACTATGGTAAAAATTGCTTACCACAGTAAGTAATAAACTGAACTTGGTCTTATCAACAGGTTGTTTTGCTGATGTTTGGAGATTCAGATGTTTTGATGTTTAATAGCCCCACTGAGATCGAGTCAAGACTGAGACTTTCCAGCTACAATATTTGACTGTGAAACAGCCCACTTCTTGGAGGCCTCTGGAGCCCCTGCTAAGTTTGGGGGCTTCCTGACCACAATGCTGAGGTAAGCGGGTCTCATATAAGTCAGAACAACTATCTCTTTTAATGAGATCCCAGATGCTGAGTTTACTTTCTTTATAAGGAATAAGGAATACTCTTTAGATACCCTTTGGCCATCTGATCAGATTTGAGAAAGGCTTTCCCTTGCTGGAAACCTACCTGATTATTAACACAAGTGTTGGTCTCTGTCCCTGTGGTTTTATTGTCCCTCATTAAGAGGAACCTTGAAATTAGCTCATTCCTCAAAGCAGCCTGGGGACTAGGAAGTTCTGAAGGTCTAAGACTGACATCCTTTGGACAAAGTTTGCCATAGGTTACTTATCAAAGCCATTTGAGAATTTTCCTCAGTCTTGTCTTCTTTCATCCAGGAAAATCTGGTTGTGGGAAGTACCTCCTCTGCAAGCCATTCCATTCTTCTGGGGCCATAGACCTTGTCTGGGGTCTGTAGCTGGATGGCCCATCTGGTAGCTTCGAAGGCTGAGATAAGCGATGTCTAAGCAGCCTTTTTGGGTAAAATATTCCCAGACTTTCATGGATTTGACTCAGTCTAAAGTTAGGTCTGTGCCTCTTCTCCCTGGCTGGACTCCTCTTTCCTGAATAACGTGTTTACATTCTAATCCAAATTTGTGTGCGTATATTACTAAATGGAATTTGTTAACCAAGAACATTTGTGGAGATTTCGATATGACTAAGATTGTTTATTTGAGAGATATATTAAAAAAATGTAGAGCAAAATTTCAAACTTCTAATAGCTTTCATTTTTTAATTAGTTTGAGAAAGCATCAAAACTTTTTTTTTAGTTAAAATAAAAATCTCTTCCTTAAGATATTTATTGGCTAAGGCAAAAGAAAAATGTAGAAAACTTACAACTGTCCCTTCTAGATCCCCCTAAATCCCAACTTTAACCTAATAGCCATCATCCTGCTGCTTCTTTCCCTCCCCTATACTCCACTTTCATCTGCCCCCTATCTCCCTCTGATCCACTCCCTTCCCTCCTGGCCAGCCAAAATCCCCTAAAATTCAGTTGCTTCTTAAAACTAAACCTCTCTCAAGATAGGGAGTGCTTTTCTGTTAATGTCAAGCCCTGTTTTTTTCTCTGCACCTGGAGCCATTATTAAACTTTCAAAGATCCATCAAGACAGGGAGACATTTGCAGAAAGACTTAGAATAATATCAGGAATGTATAATCCAGAACTCCATAAAATATACCAATTGATTCATTGTTATTGGGAATATAAAAAAAATAGAATAGGAAGCTCTGAAGATGATTTTAAAAACCTCAAATGTTATAGGAAACCAGAGGGACTTAGAAAAGCTGTCAATGTCAGATGATGTATTTTGGAGACTATCCCCAAAGTCTTGTCTGTGAAAATAGACTGTAATGCAGTCCCGCAAAGAAAGAAAGAACAGAGGTTGGAGAACTCTGGAATGAGATCCTTAATACCAGTAGGCAGCACCTGGGAGCAGTTCTGGAAGCTTATGGGACTCCAGCTCTCACCTCAGTTTTTGTAAATGGTGTTAAGGCAGAAATTGGGGATTAATACATAAGCACAAACTAGAATGGGAAATAACCCATGCCAGAAATCTAACACCTTGCTGAGTATTCTATCTATCTATCTATCTATCTATCTATCTATCTATCTATCTATCCCTATCTATCATCTATCTATCTATCTATCTATCTATCTATCTATATCTATCTATATCTGTCTATCATCATCTATCATCTTTGTCACCTGAGAATATGTTTATTGATTTTAGAGAGAAAGGGAGAGGGAGAGAGAGAAACAGAAACAGCAATGTGAGAGAGAAACATCAGTTGCCCTGACTGGGCATCAAACCCACAACCTTTTGGAGTACAGGTTGATGCTCGAACCAACTGAGAAACCCGGCCAGGGCAACTTGCTCAGTATTTCACTTTAGAATGAAAGCAAAGTAGAACTCTGAATAAATTTATGGCTTTACAGAGGAGACAACTAGACGTTTCTACTGCTGTCATTCAACCTCCCTCCTTGGAGTCTTTTTGATAAAGAAGTTTGCAGCCACTGTAACAGAAAGGGCATTGGAATTAGAATACGACTGATCAATCAAAGGGAATTTGCAAGGAGAAGTTGAGCTAAGATTAAAATTGCTCTACTGGCTTATAGAAACAAATAAATGCAAATAATGGATCTGAAAAGCTATGATTTCATATATTTAATATAAAATGTATTAAAATTTAAGCAAAATTTGCTCAATTTTGATGAGATTGTTTCTTTAATTTACTATTGATTGCTTTCACCTAAAATATGAAGAGAGATTTTTTTCTGTGTATTCTGCCAAGATATTGTTTACCAGATTTTGTTGTTGTTTTAAGTTGGCTTTATAATGCCCTTTGTTATTTAATTTAATTTATTTATTTTTAAATCTTTATTGTTGAGAGTATTACAGATATCCCTCTTTTTCCCTCCTTTGTCCCTCTTCACCCAGTTCCCACTCCACTCTAGGCCTTCATTACCCTATTGTCTGTGTCCATAGGTAATGCATATATGCATGTAAGTTCTTTGGTTAATCTTTTCCCATCCCTCCCCCCTTCCTTCTGAAATTCATCAGTCTGTTCCATGTTTCCATGCCTCTCATTCTATTTCTTCCCCTTCTTCTTCTTTTTCTTCTTCTTCTTCTTCTCCTCCTCCTCCTTCTTCTTCTTCTTCTTCTCCTTCTTCTCCTTCTTCTTCTTTTCCCCCTCCTCTGCCCATGTGGCCCCCGGAGATGTGCTGGGTATAGTTCTCTATATTGATTTTTCCTAAGTTCTAAATGATAGCATTGCTGGGTAGAGGAGTAATCTTGGTTGTTGGTTCTGGCTATTCATTACTTTGAATATTTCTTGCCACTCCCTTCTGGCCTGCAAAGTTTGTATTGAGAAATCAGCTGAAAGTCATATGGGCACTTTCTTGTAGATAACTGTTTTCCTCTTGCTGCTTTTAAGATTCTCTTTGTCTTTAATCCTTGGCATTTAACTAATTAGGATGTGCCTTGGTGTGGGCCTCTTTGGTTCCCCTTGTTTGGGATTCTCTGCACTTCCTTGACTTGTAAGTCTACTTCTTTCATCAGGTAGGGGAAGTTTTCTGTCATTATTTTTTCAAATAGGTTTTCAATATCTTGCACTCTCTCTTTTCCTTCTGGTATCTCCATAATTTGAATGTTGGTATGTTTGAGGTTGTCCCAAATGCTCCTTACACCATGGTCATGGGTTTAGATTCTTTTTTTCTTTTTTCTGGTGCTGGCCTTCAGGGAGGTGCAAAGTCAGCCTCTGTCTGTGCCTTTCCCAGGACCACCCTGTATGAGCTACAAAGCAATCTGCAGATGGCTACTACTTGTGTTGACCTTGGAAGTGCCCAGGAGAGGCCAAGCTGTGAACCAGGACATGCTGCAGTTAGTACTGAGCCTCAGGCCACTTATTGAGAAATACAGGGCATGCTGATGCCAGCTGCTGCTTGTTTAAGAGATTTTAGGAAAGTCCGTAGCATGAGACAGGAGAGGCCAATTGTTTAGAAAAACCCCTGGAAATGGCTTGGATGAGCCTGCAAGTAGAGAGGGGTGGGGTATCAGGGAATCACAAGGGCATGGCAAAAAGTGTGAGCCAGATTGATAGAGATTCTGACATAGCATAGCCTTTCAGCTCTATGGCGTGGATTGCTCAGCAAAGGAACACTAGCTCCTGCCAGCACTTCTGACTGGGAGAAAACGGTACCTCCAGCTCTTGGCTTGAGTCCAGACAAGTTAGTTTCTCCCCGAATGTCCCAGGTTCCTTTCAAGCTGTTGCCCCAGTGCTGGAGCTGAGAGGGAGTGATTCTGACTAAATCTGTGCATCGGCGCTTTAAGAGGAATTGCATGGGATTCCCACAGACTCCATGTCACTCAGCCACAATCCTCCAGTGGTTTTACAGCCTGAAGTTGTGGGAGTTTCTCTTCCTACCACTGGAACCCTGGGCTGGGGGACCTTGTGCGGGGCTGGGACCCCTCACTCCTCAGCCAATCTTCACAGCCAAGATGTCCTTCTGATTTTAAACTGCCACACATGGATATGGGACCAGCCAGTTCCATGATTCCACCTCAAGTCTCTGCCCCTCCTACCAGTCTTGGTGTGCTTCTTCTTTAATTCCCTAGTTGTAGGACTTCTGTTCAGCTAGATTTCTGGTGGTTCTGAATGATGATTGTTCTCTATTTTAGTTGTAAATTTTGATGTGGTTATTGGAGGTAATGTTTACCTACACCACCATCTTGACTGAAATCCAAAAATATCCTTACAGACATTCTGTCTAAAACTAGATTGTATTCATTATGTTTGTTTTACATGCCATGGAAGCAACCAGATTTATTTTTGTCATTTGCATCTTTATAATGTGCTCTCATCAGATCTTTCACTTTGAAAACGATCAGTAATAAGTTATCCATGGCCATTTTTAGTCTCTGCCTTCTACAAATACAGTCAAACCTCATTTCTCAAACGTGTAACATTTTGAAAAATTCAGTTCTTGACCAAGATGTTCACAGAAAAAATGTCTTGGTTTTCAAACCAAACTTTGGTTTCTGACCTGACAACCCTTTCATGCTGATACCTCAGCTTGACAAAAAAAGCATCTCTCAGGCATTACACAAAGGAGAGAATGCTTTTGTTGCTGCAAAATCAACGATTAGCACAATTTTAAAACATAAAGAGGCCATCAAACGTGCTAATCTTGCTAATGGTGTGAAAGAAACAATCACAGGCAATGGAAGAGATAGAAAAACTGTTGTTGACTTGAATAAACAAAAAGCCGACAGTGACAGCATTTTGGAGCAGGAATATATGAATAAACAAAGATGTTGCATGCTCACCTGAAAGACACACCGGGAACAAGCGCTGAAGGTGATTCCTTTAAGGCTAGTAGGGGGTGATTCAATAAATTTAAGAAAAGAAGTGTTTCTTTATAGATTAAACAGTATATTAGACATGTACTGTATATAAGAAAGGTTAAAATGGAATCATTTGGGGTCTGGAATGGATTAAATTTATATGATTTCTAATGGACATAATGATTCAGTTTTCAAACAAATACCTTCTCAAACAGCCTTCTGGAATGAATCAAGTTCGGGAACCGAGGTTCCACTGTACTATGTTTGACTTTGATGTTTCCCTGAAGCCTCAGCGAAGGACCGTCTCACAACCTTGACTGGAAGAAGTCTATCAGGTATTATTAGCAACTAAAACAGCTGTGAAACTCTTAAGGGCTTAACTATTGGATCCATGCCCTAAATTAAAGAGACATAAACATCCTCACATCACAAGAAGACTGCCCCCATTGGAGACCTTCAGCTGTGGAGGAGCCCTCCTGAGTCAGCTGGTCTTCAGACACAGACAGCTTACATTTCAGATTCAGAGAACTAGACCATGATCCTCACTCCTTAATCTGCATTCTTCTTCTAGTTTAGATATCCCCTGCTCTAAACTGGCTTAAGGTAACTATTTACTTATGCATCCCCTATTTTTAATATTGCTTTGTACATATTTAGTCTTTTTTAGTATGAAGTTAATATCTGGCTATAATTTAGCACAAATTGGCTAGAGTACAATCAAAACAACTGTTTGGTTTGTATACATTTCTCTTTGGAAAGTACCAGTTTCCTTAGTTACAGTTCCTTGTAATAAATCAGTTAGTTTCCTAGTTAACTGGATTCAACCATTTCGTGATGTTTTAAATTGGCAACACCACCATAGACCACACATCCAAAAATTGAAAACCCTTATCACACTGTACCTGTAAAAGGAGATTTCTGCCTCCATCTGACAATGCTCCGGACCTTTTGTGGGAGCCAGTCTTATAATTGAAATAGAACCTTGTAAGGGAGCAGGGAATAGCTGGTGTCTATTTGGAGTCTGTCTTACTCATGGGCCCTACAACTATGATACATTACTGTTCTTTTACTTTAGACCTACCTGATCATCGTGATATACCCAATTAGCTGGCATCTGAATGTCTCAGCATTACTTGAGAATCCTATAGGGATATTTGGCTCAAAACCGATCACTGGTGTCTTCCATGGACTAGTGTGTTCGATCGGTGGCACAAGAACCTACTGGTCCTACTGCAAGCTAAGCAGGGACTGATTACCTTGGTAAGTTAATATCTGTTTCAGAATTGTCTCTGACATCACTCATATGGGCCTATTTGGCCCATCCATTTGTCCTCTAAGGAAAAGAAATTAGTAGACAATTTAATTCAAGAAGGAGGAAAAAAATGGCTCTCACCTAACTACTCTGACTTCTTTCTTTTCTCCTCTGGCTCTTTATTTCATACTATACAAGAGGCCTGGAAAGTTAGGTGAATCCTGCATGATATCGTTGTGAGAATAGCAGGGAGTAGGTGATGACACTAAGGGTATCAAACTCCTCACCTGAGAGGCTCATGAAAGTAGATGGCAATGGTTGAGAACAGAGCTCCCTCAGTATGGCAGTGCCTCTCCAGGGATGAATACTACATGTGGGAGCAAGGTTGCACTTAAAACCCTGCAGCCCTCTATAGGATCTTTTATATTATAAGATCTAGGATGCAAAAGTAAGAAATCAGAGATCTAGGTAATTTGGATAATGATCTATTCTCTTGGTTTAATCTGGGCACTTTGGCACCTGGCTGAGAAATGAACTACAAACTTTGATCACAATCCTTCCCTGAGTATGTGTCCTGATGTGCAATCTCCAGAGTTTTAAATGCTGATGCACGGCCACCATTCTGTCAAACGCTCCAGCAAACGGTACTCAAGAAAAAAACTGGAAAGCTTGATACTTCTGGATGTCGAAGGAAGCTTGACTGGAAATTTGGAGTTTGGAATAAGTATCTACAAATTTCCAGTCATGACTCCCAAACAGCAGTGAAAATCTGGATGTAGCACACACTCAGATACTAATCGATGATCTATCCTTCTTCTCAGGCTAAAGAATGACCAGGAGGGGGGCTGAGGAGAGAAATCATCCACTGCCACACTCATTCTGGACACTGAAAATCACAACCACACCTACTATATACGTCTTTCTGGGAATCTCCTTCCAGGCAAATCGTTTGATTGTTCATTTCAGGAACTTCCTGAAAGACTCATCAACTCTTCGATATGAGCAAAAATTATGCCCTAAGATGAACTCTCTAGTCTCAAAATCTTCACCTCGCTGTTTCCTCCTATCCTGTACTGTTGTATCATGATCCTTATTTGGTCCTAACTGAGCCTTTGCTTTAAGTCAAACTTAAAATTCTCAGGCAATTCTGACCTGGACTTCCTCTCTGTGAAGCACTGACAAGCTTAACGAGGTGGTGTTTTCCCTTAAGACAGTAAGCAAAGAATTTGGCTCCATTCGGAATTAAGGTTTACATATTTCAGCATCTTTTGAACTCAATCTAAAAATGCAGTATTTCCCCCTCCCCCAAAGTCCACTATACACCTATTTGATTTCATAAGAAATAATTTTTGGCCATTTACTGGCTATTTGCTGCTAAATTCCAAGAATGAAGATGCAGGGAAGTGGCTGCCAGTAGTAGTTGGGATGGATCTGAGAGCTATTGGTGACTGAGCAACTACAGTGGGGCCTTGACTTACGAGTTTAATTCGTTCTGAGACCGAGCTCGTTAAGGAGCTCATTAACTCAAATTATTCTATCAACTCAATGCAAAAACTCGGCTGAGAGACAGCTGGTATCTCAAAAAACTCGTTAGTCGGGACACTCGTAAGTCAAGGCCCCACTGTCCTCTGTCAGGCTTTGTGCAAGTAGCTTCACATGCACCATGTTGCCTTTAATCCTCACAACTTCTCTGCCATAGGGGTGTCTTCTTCGTTTTACAGATGAGGAAACTGTCTCTCTGGTCAAAGAACTCAGATGAACAAGAATTCAAACCCACATTTGTCTGACTGGAAAGGAGAGAGTCTTCCGTTCAGCCTCTCCCCTAGCAGTTATTGACTGCCTCTTGCAGACAGCTTGTGGATCCTGAGTATCCAACCATAAGGCATGCTTAAATCCTCAAGGGACTCTCAGACGTCTTGGACAATTATGAGGTCCTGTGGGAAATGCAACCACATTTTTGCAAGCTATTTTGGGAGCACTTATCTCCCGAGGTAGGAAATGGGGCCCCGGATATGTGCTACCAACCTGAGTCTTTGCATCTTAAGACAGAACTGGTTGCTGTGAATGCCAGTTTGTACTGCAGTATGGCTTCCACTTTCACTGTTATTACCCCAATGCCACCAAGAAGCGTGGGGCTGACATAACCCTTTCCTAAGTGAGGAAGTGTGTACTCTCTGCCGGCTCCTTAACAGGCTCTCTAAAGAGCTTTCTATGATGCTTTTAGTATTGTAATTCATTTATTGGGCTTATGATCTGATGTTTCAGGAAGAGAGAGGACACTCAGCTTTTTCTTATATCAGAAGAAACTTGCTGTCGCCTTAGAGACTGTCCAAAAGAAGGCCCAACCTTTCTCTTTATTGTTTCTCTCAGGGAAACACGAAATCTTCATGACAGAGAACTTCTGCTGGCTCACATTGCATGTCTGGATTCCTAGAGAGAAAACGTAGAGTAGGCTGATGTAGGATATTTAACATAACTGACTTGATTCCTTGAAATTCATTCAACTCTTATTCAGAATTGTCTTTCTTAAAATGATGGAAGTGTTCATATTATCCTTCCTCCTCCTCTCTTCTTTCTTCCTTCCAACTCCCTTTTCCTTCCTTTCTCCCTTCCTTCCTTCCTTCCTTCCTTCCTTCCTTCCTTCCTTCCTTCCTTCCTTCCCTTTTCTTCTTTCTCCTGACCCCCTCTTTCTTTCCCTCCCTTTCCTCTTCTTGCTCTGTATTTTCCTGAATAATGTACCATCGGGTAGCTATTAGGAAATCTGCTTGAGGATATTTGAGTTTTGGGAGAGCAGGTACTTCTCAATTGTTGGAAAGTTAATTTGGGTTACATAACTTTTAGTTGGGACTGGGCCAAAGAACACTTTTATTGGGAATAAGTCATTACTACTAAGTACTACATTCCTCATTCTTTTGGATATTTAAGAATCTTTATCAGAAGCAAGTAGGACACCAGTAAATTTTGGTTCTTTCCAAATAAAATAAATTTGTTGAATTATGGTAAGGATTTATTTGTCCTGACAAATTGTAATTGTATTATTTACAATTCACTCATTTGTCTCTTAGAAGAAATGATGCCTTGGAAGGAAGTTTAGCTAAATCAGATGTGGAGAACCTTTTCACATTTCAGGCCACAGAAAAGCCTGTGCAGGGCTTTTCTGAGGCTGGTGCCATTTATTTGTGATGAATTACAGGGAGTAGAACCAAGGTGGGAATTTGGAGATGGAGATGGGAATTTGGGGATGGAGATAATATCAGGCAGGTTCTCACTGGGCTCCACAGGATGCAAACAAGGGGTTGTGTGACTAAATCAACAGTGACGGTGACATTAAAAACAATGCATTCACTCAACTAAGACAGACATTTTTTTTGAAACATAACTATGTTATAGAAGTCCTATGACATTGAACAAAAATTCTTTAACAAATGTAAAGGGAAATGTTTTCTTCCAAATCATATCTTACATGATATCATGGAAACATTTTGAGTTGGGTTATTCTTTTTTGGGATGGAATTAATTTTATTTTTTCAAGTTTATGGTTTGTCTCTAGATCCCTCTCTGCCAGTTTAGGTACTTTTTACCCTCTGGCAATGCAGGCTATTCTTTTGCAATTCATTAGAATAAGAATCTTCAGTTCATATTATAGAGGTTCTTGTTTTAATGTTGGAAGGTAACTTCATAGTAAAACAAAGTGGCATTTAATAGATTCTTTTTATCCCGGATTCCTAAGAAATTCTTTATAATCATAAATACGTCTTACTTATTTGAATTAAATGGCTACAACTCTAACAGTCATGGACAGAGAATCTGTTAGAGAAAGCAAATGGTTCAGATCAGTTCTATCCGGTGTTACTCCTCCAGTATAGAGTCAGAGGCCTTAGGAACCAGCAGTATGTTTGCTTTGCCAGAACAGGAAAGATGTTAACCCCCCATTTACCTCCTCTCCTGCCCCTACTCCCACCTCTACCAATGTATTACATTTGGTGATTGGCCAAAACCTTGGCGAAAATATTTAACAATAGAGACCTTGCACTAGCCTTGAACGTATAGTCATTCTAGAGACTATAAACAGAGTTATGTTAATATTATACACTAGGTATATTGTGGAGAGCAAAATTTGTTTTATCAGAAAATGCATGATGTCAGAGCCATTTCTCAGCCACTTTTAATGTACAGTAGTTGCTTCGAAGGCAGCATAACTGAATAACATTAAAATGTGTAGCACAAAATTGCTGAATTAGAAGTTTGAAAACATTGTTTACTAATAGATGGTGTTTAATCAGAGACATTTGCATTGCTCTGTGCTTATGTCAACTTACTGCCAGACAGGATTTTACTAAAGGCCCTGTCTTGCTCAATTGACCGCCTTTTTTGGGCAGAAGATAAACATTCCTGAATCCTGCTTCAGATCACAATTAATTCCATGTCCACTGCCCCAATGAAGGCTTGAAACATGGTATACATTTAGCCATGCTGCCCTGGAAGCAAACTTGGAGGTTAAAATGAGAAAAAAAACTCTACACCTGAACCAAACACCTCAACTTCCCATTTGAGAAAGAGGAATTGACAAAGAAGCAATGCCATGCGGAAACAGAGCCCGCTGGCCCCCTCAGTGCTCAGGAGGGTTTGTGTGGGTCGGCCTACCTGCCAGCACTGCTGTATGGGAAGGATCCGTGCGATTAGCTTTGCCAGTTTCTTAGGCAGGGCATGAGGCTCCTAATCTCTTTGTGTCCTTACCAAGGGAATGCAGATTGGTGTTAATTGGAGTTCCTAATGGGATTAGGGCTGGTTTGGAGAGGTTGTCTAGTCTTCCTTCGGCTCACTGTGCTCCTGGCATAAGGAGAGAAAGCATGTAAGGTTACAAGCCTGGTTCAACTAATGTCCACTGTTTTCACTCGCTGGCTGCAGCCTGGACATTTTGGGCAGGGTTTAGTAAGGCTAATGTAGGCCCCATGGTGGTGGGTGCGGCCTGCCATGACTTCTGTCTGAGAAAACGTTGCATAAGTGGGGACGGACCTTTGGCAAAGCGGAGGGAGAGAACAGCTTGGAGGGGTTAACTCTTAGGGAAAAATGCAGTGGAAAAGATGTGTTTATCATCCATTTGAAATCTCTGACTTTGCTCCTTAAAGTCTGAACTTGGCACTAACAAACACTCCATTGTGAGAGAATTTGGATTAAGTCACCGTGGACAGCATAGTTGGCTTTTGGGATTTGGAAATGGCAATTTTCACCTCCTCCACACTAGCCTTTTCAGTTGCTTGCCAAGTATAATGAGGGAAAAAAATCCCTTAATTCTGGTTAGAAGTGTTTCACATGTTACATAAAGAGTAATTTGGCTGGTTAACTGCAGGAGCAGTGTGGCTAACTTCTAAGTAAGTTTTGCCTCAGGAAGCATTTAAGCATGCTCTGTAGGATAGCACTGCTGGTAAACAACGCGTGATTGAAAGCCCCTCTGTACACGTAGAC
>NW_006296056.1:30505-31472 GCF_000327345.1 Myotis davidii
TAATATTTTGGTCTATGTTTGAAAAGATGCAATAAATTCTAACTTGAAAAATAAAATAATCTCAAGAAACCGTTTCTATTCGTATGTTTTAGGTTTTGCATTTTGGCCTTCAAGTGTGAAATTCAAAATCAAATCGGCAGATGGAAAGCCAGTACTCCCAGGCAATTTAACACTTCCAATAAAAGAAATTAGGAAATTCTGTGCCATTGATAATATTTGAGTCTAAATGTTATCATTAACTATATTTAGTTTTAATTTATTATTATTATTTTTTTTTTGCTACATATTTGTAATTGTGTAGACAGGGAGAGCCAAAACCAAGTCCACTCTCTACTAACATTGAGAGAGGAGTGTTGAGTATTTAGGTCATAAAAATAGCTTTCAGTTTAACCTGGTAGTTGCAATTTGTAGGAACAAATTGTGTGTCCCTGTTCTGGTAAATTCAATGGTTGCCACCATGGTTTGTCTCAGTGCTTTGTGGTTGGAAACAAAATTTCATGCCTAGTCTTAGAGTACAAGTGGAAAAAAGTTCAGCTGAATAACCAGGGTGGTCATGGTACAGAATTCTGCCATGGCTACCTCACGTCACAGGGCGAGCTTACCGGGCACTCGAATGAATGGGGGTGATGTGGGTGGAATTCTCCAATCATTGGCACTTCATTTTTTGTTATGTAGAACTTGTTCCCGAGTGCACGGGTGATTATGTGGCAGGATACAGTTCTGTCTGATCTTTCAAATACGGTGGGAGCTGCAATGTTTATGCACAGGGCACCTGTCACCAGCAGTGATCTCTCTCCAGGAAATGTCCAGCATCGTCCACAGATGCTCCTCTACAAGTAAACATCCTTTAGGGGAGCTGAATTCACCCAGTGACTTTATGGGGCTGGAATGTGAGCCGATTCTCCAGCTCTTGGCTACTCAGTTCCAGGCTCAGCCTCTCCCCCACCCTCTCCCTGTCCCTCTCCCC
>NW_006296056.1:31491-48304 GCF_000327345.1 Myotis davidii
AGCCCAGAGCACTCCCTGTCCCTCTCCCCCACTCTCTCCCTGTCCCTCTCCCCCGCAGCCCTCATTCAAACCCAGTCATGAGCTTATTCCCTAACTCATTTTGTGACTCTTTAGTTTCAAGCATGTTTTGTTTTCTCAGGAATTGTTTTATATAATACTTGGAGCTGTTCAGATAAAAACCCAAATAAGTGATTGCTGTGTAGAAAAATTAGTGAAGGTAATTAAAGAGAAACATGTATATTCTTTCAATATAAAGATTAAGTTATTCAGGCCCAGCCTTGCAGATGGGCACTTTAGATTCCCTGCATATTGCTGTGACACAAAACAAACAAACAAAAACCCCCACAAGAGTGATGATATATAGGGTGTCTGAAAAAAATGTACAATTATAAAGGCAGTGTTTATTAAAATGCATTTCATTTTCAAAATTGAGCTATCCGCTGTTAAAGTGGGTGTACATTTTTTGGGACACCCTGTATTTTAAACCACAGTGCTGCAGTGGCTTTCTGACTCAGGGATGGGGGTAGGACAGACAGAACAGGAGGATGGAGTACCCAGGCACTAACCTCTTTGTCAGTTCAGATAAATTGCACAGTCCTGTTCCCAGATCCCGAATCTTCAAAGCTGGAGTGTCTGGTTACATTTTATAAGTGGATAGTCAGATTCAAAAGACTCACAGAAGATAATCTAGTCTTAACTGGGGAGACCCTTAAAAATATACTTTGGATATTTATATGTTTTGTTTTCCCAGGCGCTTTCCTCTGCCAGTCCTTGAGTAGGTCAGGGCTTGAAACCCATGAGCATCATTCCAACCACAAAGTCAGCCTGCTTCTACCTGGGGTCTCAGACTGCCTGCTTCGACATCCTCTCTGGAGATTGTTCTGCCCCCTCCGGGCTGGTTCATGATCCCACGGATAACTGGAGTGGTCTCAGATGTGCATCCCTGCGAGGGCAATTATGTCTGGAGCCTGGTTGGTGGGGCATTTGTGACAGCTCACCGGACAGTGTAGCTTGTAATCCGTTCCCTCATGTATAAGTCTGTTGCAAGGTTTCTCAATCACTGTAGGGCTGGCTGGTAACATTCCATGTTTAACTAGAGGCATCTGGTGCCTTTGCTGCTGTTTACTGAAGCCCTGCGTTTCACTTCGTAAAACAGTTGGCTGGCTAGGCTGTTCTTCCTCAGAATGACTCCCAGCCCTCTCCCCTGTGAACTGCAGATTATTTTGTGGTCGGAAAGTCTTCCACGGGAGACCCCTTTGGTTCATGTTGACCGATTCAGATATTCAGTCCAAGCTATGGCCTGTTTCTCTCCATTCGAATCCTTGGATATTTTAATGGGACTTAAGCATATTGGTCAATCCTCTTTCAGAGAATCATTAGGGATTTCCCAGAATACTTGCTCAAGAAGGATGACAGCATCTGCTAATGGGCAGAAAACAGCGAGGAGGTCTGCATGGGAACCATGGAGAGGGGGTGGGGGGCAGAGAAGGGGCCTGAGGAGAAGGGGGAAAGCCCAGATAAAAGTCAGGGAGTATGGTAGGGAACTCTTTGCTGGTCCCCTGAGCTTGGAAGACAGTGCTGTCAGGCAGCCATGCGGAGTGTGTGTGCTGCGGCCTCTTTGCTCCTCCATGGACGTCATAGCCAGGCTCTAGTTTCTGGGTGGGGGCACGTCCACGGTGCTATATGTCTCTTCCTTTTTGTGCCTCTACCTCACTGTGTTTCCACAGCTTCCACTTGCTACTCTCTATTCCCAATTTACCGCCTTCATTAAGGAAATAACTTGTTTTGTTTTGCATTCCACTGCCTTCCCCCCTGTGCATGTGAACACTTTGGAAATCTGTCCGAGGCGACTATGGCAGATGGAGTTGAGAGCTGCAAGGGGAAGAAAAAGTTAAGGGAGCAAATAAGTGTCAAGGAATTCATTGTCTGCTCTCCACCTGTTGTTATTCTGGTCCCAATCAACCTGCTCGCCAGGCTGGAGCCAGCAGCCATCTGGAAACACTGCTCTGTTTATAAACTTGGCATGAAGCAGCACTCCGGAGCCCTGACCTCCCACACAAATCTGGAAACAATTAGAGCGAGATGATAGGCAGGCAGGGAACTACTCCAGGGAGGAGGAGGAGGAGGAGGAGGAGGAGAGGAGCCTGCAGTGGAGGGGGCAGAGTCAGGCTGGAGCCCAGGGAAGCGTGGGTCTGGGTGGGGGTGGGGAAAAGCAGGGGTCCTGGGCTGTGAGGAGCAAGGCCCCCAGTAGGAGGCCCGGGTGGGGGAAGGGAACCTGGGGTAGGGAGAGCCAGATGTAGGAGGGGCTGGAAGTGAGGGTGCCCAGAGGTGGTGTGTTTTGGGGCGCAGGGTGCGGGGAGCCAGAGGTGGAGGTGAGGAAGCCAGAGCTCTGGTGGGGGAGTGGGTATGGAGAGAGGTGAGGGTGGGAGCTGGATGTCTAGGAGGATCCCAGGGAGGCCTGGATCTAAGGGTGTCTGGGCAGGAGCCAGGGGTCGGGGGAAGTTCGGGGGTCAGTTGAGCCAGTCCATAGGGTATGAGGGGTCCCAGCTCTGCCTGAGATTGTGCAGTTTTTGGCGCACACCCTGTGCCCTCGGCCTCACAGGGTGACCTCCAGTCCCCTGGGATCGCTCAAGAAACAACACCCGCTGGGGAGGCAAAGAAAATACGGCTGTCTGCCCTTCCCTGGGACACAGTGAATAAAGTCCTTTCTGATCCCTGTAAGAAAACATGGTACAGTCTCCAGTCATTTTTTTCAGTTTCGAAAACACATTCTTGAAGAGCACTTTTAACCAAAGTGAATTTAAGCCATGTTCCATTTTGCTACAGAAAAACTAAGAGCTACTTGAATGACAGGGGGGCACTTCTCTCAAAGGGACAGCACTTGTAGATCCGTACGTGTGAGTCCGTGTAGACCACTGTCATGCTTTTGTGTTTCGGGAGCTGATTCAAGCTTCCAGAGTCCTGAGCATTAACAAGATGAATGAATCTCTTCCTCCTCACTCAAGAAACACTTTTTTCCTCTCTTTTCTTCCTGTAGTTTTGAAATGTGATTCCGAATGCTGAGCTGATGCTCTTTTCACGCTCAGCTGGGCTCCTAACTTCTAAAATATTAATCTGTGGGAGTTGCTGGCAAACCAAAAATTGGCACCAAGGAACAAACTCCCGGTTGGACCAAATGATATTTGGAGAGGGAAGTTTACTCTGTGCTGGTCTTCTTGGTTCCTGGGGGCTCCGGCGGACCAGCCTGGCACCAGGAAAGGCAGACTCCCCGCACTCTCTTGTCCTGCTTCTGAAAAGCACAGAATCCCTGGTCCCGGCCTGGAACATTGGCCACAAGTGCATTTGCTTAAAAGCATTGTCATCACCCAACCCACATCCTAGAGTCCTTTGGTGTGTGTATTCACCTACTACCCCCCCCCGCAGCCCCCGCCCCATGCCTTGTTCTCACCATTGATGTCCCATGCATTTTTTTTTTGCCTAAACATACTCTTTCACGCTGTTTCTGATACCACTGGTCACTAAAACCCAGCCCAAGAATGGTTAGGACTGCAGAATATGCAGCACACAGTGCTGTGAAAAAATAAGCAAGCAAGATATACAAGGCCCTCAAGCACAGCCCAGAGAGCAGAGCAGAGCTGGAGTGCAGCTTCCCATGGCTCTTGCTGCCCAGTGGCTGCACCTCCGAGCGGTGTTTGTGAACGTCCCTGGAGATATGCAATCCAGTCAGCCAAGTTTAGACTCTGGGTCTTGTTGCAAATGGATTAATAACAGTTTGTGTTTATTTAACCCCTGTAAGCTAATGTCTGTTGTCTCTGCGAACTGGCTGGGCAGTTAAAGACCCACATTCCTTCCACAGTTAATACAATTTCATATTTTTGTATGTATTCATAAACTTAATTACAGCCAGGCCCATTTAATCTACAACAGTTTTTTAAGCTTTACTTAGATTAAAATACACACACACACACACACACACACACACACACCCTACATGATGCAACATCATTATAATCTTTAGGTTAAAAAACATAAATTGAAAATTCACTTTGCCAGTTTTGTCCTCCAGAAATCATCTTGTGTCTTTACAATTTTCTATCTTGGAGATAGCAGAGATGTAAATTGACTTGGCTACAATTCTTCCCAAGACAATAGATTTACACTTTAAATGCTTATATCCAACCCTATTAAAACAAAATGAAAAGCACTCCCCCCCTCCCCCCACACACAAAGAAGTCAGATCTAATTTACTTCATGCAAGACTGTAAATTCTTTAAACACTTGGTACGTACTTGGGATTTATATATATTCTCAGAAAAGCAAGAAGGTTAGCTGCCTGGGTGGTGCCCCGACCCAGACAGATCTCGGAACCCAGTGATCAATAGTGCTTCCTTCTGCTTCATTGGTCCCTTCTAGGGTGGTTTAAAAAATTAATGAAATTTCTGTAAAGTGTGTTGCTCTTTTGGGGAGACATAACTGTAACCTATCAGCATTCAGATACTCTGTGTCTCCAGGTACCCACCGTAGAGATTGCCAGGGGTCCTCAAACTACGGCCTGCGGGCCACATGCGGCCCACCGAAAACATTTATCCTGCCCGCCGGATGTTTTTGCCGCCGCTGTGAGCATAGGAATTTGTTCATGTTTTTTTTTTTGAACTACAGTCCGGTCCTCCAACGGTCTGAGGGACAGTGAACTGGCCCCCTGTTTAAAAAGTTTGAGGACCCCTGGATTAGACCTTGCTTATCCTAGCTCATGTCTGAAACTATTTTTGTGATAGCCTTCTCCTTCTGTTAACAAACTGTAGGTCACCACTTTGGGTACCCTGGCCAAAAATAAGACAGGCAGTTTTGTTTACTTGAATCAAGTAAAGTGGCTGGGATGCATATCCAGAGCTCTGCCTGCTGACTTCTCCTTTCAGCTGGCTACTGTCAACTGGGTGAGCTCCTCTCAGCTCATCCTCTTCACAGCTGCCTCTACAAAATACGAATCTACATTTTAATATTTAGCAAAAAGTGACATTAGAACTGCCCAGACCTTGAGACCCTTGTCCTATGTAACACTTGTCTTGAATCTTTTCTAAATAACATCTATTCAAATGGTGCCTTAAAACCATCTTCCTATGTGTTATTAAGAACACAACCTCCTAATTAAAACATTTATCTTAATTTTCAAAGTTTGGCATTCTCCTTACCTATCTGTTGTCTTTAGTGAGCTCTTTAATTCCCTCTCTAGACAGACTCTTATCTGCCCAACTCTTCCTCCCCTCTTCATATCTTTTGGCCACCATTTGGCTTTGCCCTTATTTGATTTGTAATAGCAATCTTTGTTCTCACCAAAAGAAAAACAAACAAACAAAAAACTAAAATGAAACTCAGATGTATCCTAGGAAATGACCTTTTCCCCCTTATTTGATTGCTTCTTGAAACTTTATAATATATTCTTACAATAATACTTTTCTTAAATGTTTAGTCCAAGAAAGACTTTAAAGATGAGAGAGTGTTTGTAGCTTTCTCATCTGGAGGTCAGTTAGTATTCAACTATTAGATGAATGGAAGAGTGTTGGCTTTGTTTTCCTCTTCTACTTCTAAGGAATAGACCACCGGAGAGAAGTAACTCTGGAGTATTCTCTCTTTACAAGAATGTTGAGGTGAGCAGAGTGGATTAAAATTCTAAAATGTGTGACTAAACTTTAATTTTAAAAAAGGACAACATTCTTGCCTCATCTTGCTTTTGTAGAGGTTTATATGGGAAAAAGGTGAATGACATTTTCAACTTCATGGTGAGTTCTGTTTGCGAACTCTATTGGCTGTTTAATTATGAAATTATCAATTATCTATTGGATGTTTAACTATGAGATAATTTAATGGAGAGTGGCTTTTAAGGTGAATGTGTGATGTTGTGTATTGTTTATTCTGTATTTCAGAGGGTTGACTCTTTGCTCCTGGGCCTCTGTGGATGTTGAGTTGTCCTCTCCTTAGCTGTGATCTAAAGGCAGTGATGGGCTTCAACCTGATGGGTTGTGCATTTGCAGTGCTGGTCATCTAGCCAGCAATTTGCCTGTGATAGTAATGGAAACATCAAGAGGTATTTGTGTAAGGATGGTTACAGCTTGATTGACATCAAGTTTCAGGGCCACACTACCAGAGCATGACATGGCACTGTTAGCTATCACAGGAAATGCTCAGAAAGATGGTATCAATACTAGACCTGTGTAGAAAGTGCTGACCGAATTATTTCTGTATCTCCTTTTTTGTCCTTCTATATATTACATTTCATGTCTGCCTTATTTGCCACTATATATCCTATCCCTAGCACATTGCATTTAGTAAATATTGGTCAATGAGTGAACAAGTGGTAAGGGACATTTTTGCAATAGGGGAATATTTTGCGCAAAAATAACCGAGAAAACCCAATTCAAATATATTTTCCATCTCCTACCCCTTCTCCCTAAGGAGGCGTTGTCCTCTGACGCAGATTTATTATTGTTACTGTTCTTAGAAGCAGTATCAGTACTACTAGTGGTGGCGTTAGGAGTGGGGGTTTTGTAATGTGGACAAATTTTACAGATGTATTGCTATATCATACTCATCTCTTTGTCCCACAGGCTTTCCAGCCTTAGAAGGCACCGGCTTTTTATTCGACAGGAAAAGAGCAGATACCTACTGAATAGCAAAGAGAGTTTTTATTTTTGACAGTCAAATCCAGTTTTTATTTGGCAACTTAATATGCTTGAAAGGGATGCTTTGCAGAGAGCATGAGAGAAGGGCATGGAAGGAAGGGGAAGAGGAGAGAGAAGAAGGGGAATTAGAGAGGGCAGATGGGACAGAGAAAGAGGGATTGCATAATTTCTAAATCCCTTAGCTAATCAAGTGTGGATGGACATAGAGTTCTGACCCAGGATAAAGAAGGTCATGGTGTTGTTTCTCTGAGGACCAAGAGGGATGTGATCAAGAAATCCTGCAGACCTACCTTTTATTAGCATGGAGGGATGATGGGGAGAAGTTTAGGGCCTCCTTCAAGTTGGTTGCTTTAGAGAAATTCAAATTAGCACGAGGAACCTAAAGGACATGAAGGCTAGATGTACCTCAGCCCCCTCCCCAAATAGGAGCTGTGGCTTGCAGGAGCAGCCACACAGCCACACAGCCACTTCAGCATCCACAGGGACACTGGTGCTACCAGCAGCTTCCGCTATGCCTTCTAGACAACTTGAGAGAGAAGGACAGGGCAATATCAGAAAAACAGTCTTTAACCCAAGGAGTCTGAGTCATCCGAATGGAACGTAGACCATTAAACAAAACGGGTCTGAATTGAGCAGGTCCTCTTACACACGGACTTTTTTCCCCCCAAAATATCCACAGTCAGCCCTCCATATTCCTGGGTTTTGTATAAGAAGAGTAAATCAACTGTGGATTGAAAATGGTATTTTCTCCCCGCTCCCCCCTCCCCCTCATTGCTTGGGGAGCTTACAATTTTTACTTCTCTCTAAATTATGTTTTTTTTTCTTTGTTGATTAAGATATTATTTTCAATCAAAGAATGTGGAGATCTGATTTAAATTATATGATGGTGATGGGTGCCCTACCCCTGTGTTATTCAAGAGTCAACTGTAAATGTGCCTCAGCTTTTTTATCCATTCATCTACTCATGGGCACTTGGGATGTTTCCAGATCTTAGCTACCGTAAATGCGATGCTATGAACTTAGGCGTACATGTATTCTTTCTGATTGGTGTTTCTGATTTCTTAGGATATAGTCCTAGAAGTTGGATCACTGGGTCAAATAGTAGTTCAATTTTTATTTTTTTGAAGAAACTCCATCCTGTTTTTTTTTGTTTTTAATAGTGGCTGCATTCTCACTAGCAGTGTACTAGCGTTCCCTTTTCTCCACATCCTCTCCAGCACTTGTCCATTGTTGACTTGTTGATGATAGTCATTCTGAAAGGTGTGAGGTAATACCTCCTTATGTTCTAATTTGCATTTCTCTGATAATTAGTGACTTTGAGCATTTTTTCATATGTCTCTTGGCCATCTGTATATCCACTTTGGAGAAGTGTCTATTTAGGTCCTTTGCCCAGTTTTTAATTAGATTGTTTGTCATCCTTTTGTTAAGTTGTCTGAATTCCCTATATATTGTGGAACTTAAACCCTTTTCAGATGTATCATTGCCAAAGATGTTCTCCCATGCAGTGGGCTCTCTTGTTATTTTGTTATTAGTTTCTTTTGCTGTGCCAATTTGTTTATTTTGATGTAGTCCAATTTGTTTATTTTCTCCTTAGTTTCCTTTGCCCTAGGAGATGTATCGGTAAACATATTGCTATGAAAGATGTCTGAGATTTTGCTGCCTATAGTTTATTCTAGCATTTTTATTGTTTCATGGCTTATATATTTTTTTATCCATTTTGAGTTTATTCTTTTATATGGTGTAAGTTAGCAGTCTAGTTCCATTTTTTCCCCATGTGTTTGTCCAATTTTCCCAACACCATTTATTGAAGAGACTGTATTGTATGCTCTTGCCTTTGTCAAATATTAATTGAGTGTAATGGCTTGGCTGATTTCTGTGATCTCTGCTCTGTTCCATCGATCAATATGCCTGTTCTTGCGTCGGTACCAGACTGTTTTGATTACAGTGGAATACTATGGAGCTGTAAAAAAGAGGGGTCGCTTACCATTTGAGACAGCATGGAGGGACCTGAAGAGTATTATATTAAGCAAAATAAGCCAGTCAGAGAACGATAACTATCACATGATCTCACTCATATATGGAATATAATAAACAAAATAAACTGACTGGCGAATATCAGAGGGAATGCGGGGGTTGGGGGGAGGGGAGTGATTAACTGGGGAACTTATATGCATATATGCATCGCTCATGGATACAGACAATAGTATGGTGAAAGTCTGGGAGGGGCAGGTGCTGGGTGGGGGTCTTTGGGAAAAAAAGGAGGACATCTGTAATACTTTCAACACCAAAGATAAATTAAAAAAAAAGAAAGATCAACTGTATTTTAAACAGTCTCGATGGAGGTTTACATAAACTGCGTGAAGAAACTCTGACCATCAAGATTACTCTGCCTACACTTTTCCTTTTCTTATTCACTGTTTTGTTGTTGGCTTCTACCTCAGTGCAGAGAAGTGAGATGGGGATGTGGATTCAGTAGGGCAAGAAAGCATGCTCCTGGACTGTAAAAACCCCTCACTACTCATAGTTGCTTCTACTACTCATACAGAAGCATTCAATGCATCTTTATTAATTCCCCAATTTTTTCTTCTCAACTATACAAATTTTCTAGTGCACCATCTTCTACTGCTCTCACTTTTCTCCTCTTTTCTCTTCCAAGTCCTGTCTTTCCTTTTTGCCTCTCTACTCCCTATAAAGTCACCCCAAGTGATGATCAGGTCTACTCCTTAGTCCAGGGCGTCTACTTAGAGTCCTTATTTCATCTAACATGCAATGCTCTTGTTACAGTCACTCTGGGAGATGGATTACTAAAAAAAATGGCTCCAATTTTCCACCCTCCCTGAAAAGTTATCTACATCATTTGCAATGGAATTTTGTAGTTTTCCCATTACGAGGCTGATCTGTTTCTCCAGTCTTTGAGTCTGGGTTATGTAGTGATTTACTCTGGCCAATAGAATATGGTGGCATGTGCCAATTCCAAGCCTGACCCTCAAAGTATCCTTGCATCTCTCTCTTTCTTGGGACCTGGCCACGACTATGAGAAAATTTCAAGCTGAGCCATTGGAGAATGAGAAGCTATGTGAACATAAACTGAGCTGTCATGGCCCAGTTGACCTTTAACTGACCAACACTAATAACAGAATCATGACCCTGCTCAAATTAAATCAGCTGAGTCCTGCCTACGTCAGCAGTGTGTTCTAGCTGCTAAACCATAGATCCATGAGAAAAAAAAATCATTGTTTTTTTAAATCACAAAGTTTTGGGGTGGTTTGTTAAGCAGCAATAACTGACCGATACAGTCAATAACCGACTTCTGTTGCTCAACTTGAAGGATCTTTTTTTCAGTTCTAATAGCAGAGAGTTATAAAGAGAAACCAAAATCTGTGTCATTTTTATCACAAGCATACAGTTACATTGCATTTTCTCATCTCCATGTGTCCCTGTAACTTAGCTGGCTACTTGGATGTGTGTAGAAGTGATGGGCATCCATCGCTTACAAGCCTGGCTCATTAATACCTCCTCTTGCAATACTTTCCCTCTCATCTGACTGAATGGAGAGAAACTGAGGAGGGCAGAACCATAGTATGGAAGACACATGGATTCCCACATGACCAGATGGAAGACTGCTACTCACCAGGAACATCTAGAGTGGGTTTCTGTGAGTGATTAACTAACTTTTGTTGAGTGAAGTTGCTGAGATTTTGGGATTTGTTATAGCAGCGGGAATTGTTTACCTTTGCCACTACCACTCTTTTCTTACTTGACCTCTCTGTGGTCTTGGGCAGTGCTGACCCCTCCCTCCTTTAAGAAGCCTCTTCCCTGGGTCTCCTTGATTCTGTAATCTATAATTTTGCATCCATCTCTCAATGGCTCTCTATTACTTTCAAGAAGATAAAGTCCAAAATTCTTAGCATGCTTGTATTAAAGCCTTTGTTTAGTTTCCCGCCCTTCTCTCTCACCCCCATAGCCTTCAAATCTATGCATTTACATAAACACATCATGGTCTCATTTGCTCTGAGCTTTTACATTTGTTGTTCTCTCTGCTTGAAATACTCTATGTATTGCCCTACAAACTTTTGCAATCATGTTGGGTCTGATCTACTACTCATTCTAAGAACTCTGGGCCCTAAGGTTGGGTGAAGAGCCAACTATGGGCTCTAAGGTAGTTCTGTGTTTGCCCCAGTCATAGGACTGTTGTCATTGCACTTGATCTCTTTCCCCCAGCAGACTCTGAGCTGTTTCAGCCTTTTGTGCTCATTATTGCATCTCAAGGCATAGATGAGTACTTGTCACTTAGTATGTGAAGAACCATTTGGTGAGTGTATAAATTAATGAGCTTTGTAGGATTTGGGGAATAAGAGTGCATAAAATCTATAAATTAGACTCAAAGTTCAATAACTCATAATTAATGAGGAAGCCAACCAGACAAATGATGTTGCTTAACCCTCCTTGAAGATGATCTGTACTTGGTTCCTCTGACAATTACTAGACTGTTTACAATTACAGGTATAGAATAGCCTTCTTTCAAATAGTGTTTCCTTCTATTATCAGTAGCGATGAAAACTGGATTCATTTCAGTGCAGAATTTGGTGTTGTTTTTATGTGAACATAACTGCTCTGTTAAACCTCAAGCATTTTTTCAATTATAATTGGCAGATGAAGGGTTGGTTATATAAACTTATGGCCAACTGAGAAGTTCCCAAAACAATGCTATTGAAGTAGAAGGAACAAAGGGCATAACATGGGTGCCTGACTTCCTTCTTCGGGATGTTTGCATCTGTTTTTCATTATGGTGCTGCGCTTTAACAATAAGACTAACTCAGGCACTGGAAGGTTCAGTGTGCTGCCCCAGGTCACAAATAATGTGGGTTTGACACCATACCTGAAAGCAGGTGTAGTGTTTTACTCTAGGAACCCACACTGACTCCCTGTGCTCCTGGGCATGGAAATGAATGATGAAGAACTTCTGTTAACTCAACATGATAAGCCTGGCGAAGCTGATGACACATGATTGTGAGGCTATATGTGGAGGAGGTTCTGAGCAAGGCTTCTGGCGTGTATTCTCTGTTAAACTCCCGGAGAAGGTATTGCCCTGGCACTTGCTTTCATTGCCACGCTTGTGTTCTGTGAATCTGTCCTGCGTGTGTTCTGCATGCCTGGTTTCTGATCCCATGAGGAGTGTACAGTGGACCATAGAAAGGGCCCAGGTCATCTTGCTATTATCTTGCCATGGCTTACAATAATGACAGAAGCTAAGATTGACTGTGTGCTTTGTATGTTTCCAACTCTTCCCCTGAATGGTCTCATTTCATTCTTCACTGGCATCACCAGGGAGGTGCTGTAGTTATTTTCAGCTCTCAGGCAAGGAAACTGAGGTAAGGAGGACTCCATGATTCACACCACAGCACATACCTGCCCTTTCTTTCAGGATACTTGTCACTGGGTGGGCTCTATCCCTGAACCAGGTATCAATCCCCAAGGAGGGTTTGTGGGCAGGGATCCTACCCATGGGTCTCCTGGGAGCCTGTCTACAGAATGAATTCTCTTTAATCTCCCTTTCCCTGGGCCTTCTCGTCCACTCCCTGATTATTTTTGCCTACCTTAGGAGAACTATTTTTTATATCCTGAAGTGAGGGCATGCACATTTGATTATACAAAAGAAGGTGGTGAAATGATCACATTTGGAGTAAACAAAAAAACATCCTCACGATGACAAACATTTGTTTGTATTTAGTAGATTTGCTATACACCAAATTCTTCACCATATATGTGTGTGTTTATTTAAATTTGTTGGTCACAGACAGCAAAGGACAATGAAAGACATATGTATGCAGGAAGAGACTCCACTCTAAATGACACCATCTCATTATGGTGAGTGTATGACCCTCTCATGACTAAATCGTTCCACATACTGCCGTGCAATGCTCACCCCCACGTGTCCTGTTTACTATTTTGCTGCGCTACTATTTTGCAAAGTGAAGAGGAAACACTCACCGCCTGAGCCTCAGAGCTCCTTACAGAGAAGTTAGTCAGCAGCCTGCAGCCTGCTCTCACCCCACTAATCCTCCCCCGTGGACTGTGTCTGGTTTGGAGTCCCTGAGGCTGTCCCATCTGTATTATCTTCCTTGCATTCTAAGACATGGTGAGTGCACAGGTGGCAGAGTCCAGGGAAGTGGGCCTGAGAAACGCTGTGACTCACCAAAGAAGCTGGGAGGGCCAAGGCACTCCATCCCCTTCACCTGCTTAACTGAGTAGTAGTCACCGAGATTGCATAACCAGCACCATTTCAGCCTGGGAGAGCCCAGGATGAGCCAGTTGTGGTTAAAGACTTAAAAACAACCTTTGCTTGCTGACTAATACTTTTTCACACACAAAGAGCTTCAGTGCTCTCTCTGGGACTTCTCACTTAGTGCTGTCATCTGAGTTCAAGTTTGAGATTTTTATATCAAACAGGCTGATGTCTGCCTGCATGGAACTCATATTCTTCTCTCTGTGTGTGTGTGTGTGTGTGTGTGTGTGTGTGCGCGCGCGCGTGCACGCTACACAATAAGCATAATCAGTAATTGTCATATTATGTTAAAATTTACCATAGCTTAGGAAATAAAGCATAAAGCAGGGTATGGGAGGGAGGAGCTGCAGAGAGGGCTACCACTTAAAGCAGGGTGGCCAGGGTGGGCTTCCCCGTGGAAGTGCCATTGGTGAAATGAGTGGAAAGAGGTGCAGGGTGCATATCTCTGAGGGCAGAGTATTACGGAAAGAATAAACACCCCATGCAAAGGACCTGTGTGGGGTGGTGGCTGGGGAGACCATGGTGCCTAGTCTATTTAACACAGTGGAGAGAGCCATTGTTTTGAGACCCTAATGAACCATGTTGCTTCTCTGACGTACACTTGCTGTAGCCCCTGATGTCACTGAGGGTAAAAGCTAGGTTTAGAGTGGTCTTTCTATACTCTGTCCCTGGACCCTCTCTGACCCCATTGTTCCCCTATGGCAGTGGTCGGCAAACTGCGGCTCGCAAGCCACATGCAGCTCTTTGGCCCCTTGAGTGTGGCTCTTCCACAAAATACCACGTGCGGAAGCGCATGTACAGTGCAATTGAAACTTCGTGGCCCATGCGCAGAAGTCGGTATTTTGTGGAAGAGCCACATTCAAGGGGCCAAAGAGCCGCATGTGGCTCGCGAACCGCAGTTTGCCAACCACTGCCCTATGGTATTACTATGTCAGCTGTGTTGCAGGTAGACTGTGGGGAGCAAATGTGGAAGGGAAAGACCATTAAGAGGCTGTATAACCAACTGCTCCATACCTTAGTGACTTGCAGTAGCGCCCTTTCATGATTCTGTGGGATGTAATGTGAAATGGCCTGAGCAGGGCAGGACTGCTGCTCTGGGCTGGGATCCCTTGTGCATCTGGGCTCCAATAACATCTCTCAGGGAGGCCTGGCCAGCAGGCAGCGTTGGTCCTGGATGTGGCTGAATTCTGTGTGGGGGATGCAGGGACTGACCTGAGAGTCTCTCATCACTCAACAAGATAGCCAAGGTAGCTATTCACAAGGCAGCTCAGGAGTCTCCAGGCACCAGCAGTGTTGGTCGGAAGGAGCAATGCTTTCCGGTTTCTGGCTTGCTTTTCAAGTTGGCCACATTTTGGAGTTCATGTGGGAGAGCCATGCCAAAGCCATGCAGAAGCAGCGCGGCCTGGACAGATTGGGCTGTTACTCACTCAGCCACAGAGAGGTTACTGCGATGGTCTGGGAGACATGTTGTGCACCAAGGGCTGTCATTAGTGATGGTGAAAGGCACAGATGTGGCTAGACTTATGAAAGGGTTATGTCCTCACAAATCCATTGTGTGCTGAAAATACCCTAAGTTGAAAATGTATTTAATACACCTAACCTACCAAACATCACAGCTTAATTTAGACTACCTGAAACGTATTCAGAAGACTTACATTAGCCTACAGTTGGGAAATTACTTTGAGTTTTATCTCAAGAGTAATTGCTTTCTTTTTCACTCCAGAAGCTAGAGATAGAGATGGGTATTTTGCAGACATGATGGGACATAAAAACACAAAATACAATGGTCAAAAAATACTCCCTGGGGATTCCAAGATCATAGCAGATTAGGTGGAAGCTACACTGACCTTCTCCTAGGACCAAACTAGAATTACAATGAAAATATAGAAAAATCATCCTGAGTAATACCTGAAGACTAGTTGAAGAGAAGCCTTATAACCAAGGACTTAAAGAGGAGGTCACATTGAGACTGGTAGGAAGAGAGGAGGTGCAAGAGGGTTGGCCAGGCTCCCACAGGCAGCTGCAGAAGTTCCAGAGTGATATCTCAGCTGCAGGGGTTCCCCCTGAGAAATCTGGGTGCAAGCCCCAAGCCGGACTCACCAGCCCAGCGCACCAGAACCAAGAAAGGTGCCCACATAACATCTCACTGTGAAAAGCACCTATTCTTCTCAAACTATTCCCAAAAATTTAAGAGGAGGGAGGACTTACAAGCTCATTTTACAAGGCCAGCATTATGCTAAACCCCAAACCAGATAAAGACACTGCAAAGAAAGAAATTATAGGCTAATATCACTGATGAACATAGATGCTACAATCCTCAACAAAATATTAGCAAACCAAATCCAGCAATATACTAAAAAGATCATACACCACGATCAAGTGGGATTTATTCCTGGGATGCAAGGTTGGTACAATATCCACAAACAATAAACTTGATACCCCACATAAACGTATTGAAGGATAAAAACCACATGATCATGTCAATAGACACAGGAAAGGCATTTGATAAAAATCCAGCACTCATTTATAATAAAAACTCTAAGCAAAAGGAACATACTTCAATGTAAAATATGCCATATATGACGAACCTATAGCCAACATCATACTCAATTGACAAAAACTAAAAGCATTGCCCCTAAGAATAGGAACAAGCCAGGGGTGTCCGCTTTCACCACTCTTATTCAACATAGTAATGGAAGTCCTAGCCACAGCGATCAGAGAAGAAGAAATAACAGGCAGCAAATTGGAAAGGAGGAAGTAAAAATATCATTATTTGCAGATGACATGATACTGTACATCGAGAATCCTAAAGATGCCACCAAAAATTACTAGAACTGATAAATGAATTTAGTAAAGAAGCAGGATACAAAATAAATAATCAGAAATTCGTTGCATTTTATACTCCAAAAATGAACTATTGGAAAGGGAAATGCAAACAAACAAACAGAAAAGCAAAACAAAACAATCCCATTCAAAATTGCTTCAAAACCAATAAAATCCCTAGGAATAAATTTAATGAAGGATGTAAAAGACCTGTACTTGGAAAATTGTAAGACACTCCGCCAAAAGAAATTGAGGAAGATACAGATAAGGAGAAGCATATACTGTGTCCATGGACAGGTATAATTAACATCATTAAAATGTCCATATTACCCCAAACAATCTCCAGATTCAATACAATTCCTATCAAGGCACCAGTGGAGTATTTCAAGAACTAGAACAAATGTTTTAAAATTTGTATAAAACCACAAAAGACTCAGGATAGTGACAGCGGTTGTGAGAAAGACGAACAAAGTTGTAGAAATTACCCGACCTGATATCAAACTATACTACAAGGATAGTAACCAAAACAACATGGTACTGACATAAAAACAGAATAGGGTGCCTATAAATAAATCCATGCCTTTATATTCAATTAATATTTGACAAAGGAGGCAAAAACACACAATGGATTAAAAATAGTCTTTTCAAGAAATGGTGTTGGTTGGGAAAATTGGACAGATACATGAAAAAAAAAAAAAGAAACAGAGCACTTTCCTACACTACACAGAAGAATGAATTCAAAATGAATTAAAGACTTAAATGTTAGACTTGAAACAATAAAAATTTTAGAAGAAAACATAGGCAGTAAAATCTTGGACATCTCTCATAGCAATATTCTTTCGGATATATCTCCTCTGATGAGAAAAAAAAGAAAAAATAAACAAATGTGACTACATGAAACTAAAGACTATTTGTACAGCAAAGGAAACCATCAACAAAATGAAAAGACAGTTCACTGAATGGGAGAATGTATTTGCCCATGATACATCTGATAAGAGGTTAAAATCCAAAATACATAAGAAACGTA
>NW_006296056.1:48439-50147 GCF_000327345.1 Myotis davidii
AAATTGTTGGCAAGAATGTGGAGAAAAGGGTACCTTCATGCACTGCTGGTGGGAATGCAGATTGGTGCAGCCACTGTGGAACTGCCTTATGACCCAGCAATTCCATTTTTGGGAATTTATCTGAAGAAACATGAAACACTACCTCAAAGAATATATGTATCCCTATGTTCATTGCAGTGTTATTTACAATAGCCAAGATTTGGAAACAGCCTACGTGCCCATCAGTAGATGAGTGGGTAAGAAAGCTGTGGTACATGTACACAATGGAATACTACTCTGCCATAAAAAGGAAGAACATTTTACCCTTTGTGACAGCATGGATGGACCTGGAGAATATTATGTTAAGTGAAATAAACCAATCAGAGAAAGGGAAGTACCATATGATTTCATTCCTATGTGGAATTCAGTGAGGAAACTGAACTACCAAGCAAAATAGAAACAGACTCATAGAGAGCAGGCAGACAGCCCTGGTGGTGGTGTTGATGGTGGTGGTGGTGGCGGGAGTAGGGGGCTGTTGGGGGGTGGATGGATTGAGCACAAAGAAAAGAAAGAGAGAGAAAACGCATGGACATGGACAATAGTGTGGTGATTTTGGGATGGGGAGGGGGTGAGTGGATGTGGAAGAGGTCATAGAGGGAATAAATGGTAATGGGAAAAATATAATTAAATTAAAAAATAAAAAGAAATATTACAAAAATGCTAGTAATACAGTACATTGTAGAGTATCAGTTGTTTACCCTTGTGATCGTGTGGCTGACTAGGAGCTGAGTCTCACTGCTGCTGCCCAGCAATATGAGAGAGTATCAATAGTCAGGGAAAATATCAAAATTCAAAATGTGTGCTATTGTTTCTACTTCAATGAATATTGCTTTTGCACCATTGCAAAGATGAAAAATTGTACTAGTAAGTTGAACCATCATAAGTTGGGGACTATCTGTAGTTGGATTTCTGAAGATGGAGTCAATACAATTTGCTGATGGAATATACATGCAATAAAAGAAAAAAAAAGTCATGGGTGACTGAGGTTTTAGATTTGAGTAACTAGCATGGGGGTGCCATTGACTATAATGAGGAAGCTGGAAATGGAGCAAGCTTGGGGAGAAACAGGGACTCCATTTCCAACAGGTTGAGATTGAAATGTCTATTGGACATCCAGTGAAATGTTGAGTAGACAATTGGACATATGGGTCTGGAATTCATGGGGGAGGCTTGAGCTGAAAATAGTATAAATTTCACCATGAAATTTTTTAAAATATATTTTTTATTGTTGATAGTATTTCAGACACCTCCCATTTTCCCTTCTTCCCCCCTCTTCCCAGCTCCTACCCACTCCTCCAGTTCTTCACTACCCTATAGCCCCTGTCCATGGGCTGTGCATATAAGTATATAATTTCTTTGGTTTATTTCTTCTAATCCCCCAAATCCCACATTGAGGTATGTCAGTCTGTTCCATGCCTCCATGCTTTGGGTCTTATTTTGTAGTCAATACATTTTGTTCATTAGGTTCCACAAATAAGTGAGATCATATAATATTTGTATTTTTCAGTTTGGCTTATTTCACTTAGCATAATATTCTCCAGGTCCACCCATGCTGTCCCAAAGGGTAAGAGATCCCTCTTTTTTACAGTTGCACAGTATCCCATGGTATAAATGTCACACAGCTTTTGTATCCATTCACCTACTGATGGCCACTTGGGCTGTTTCCAAA
>NW_006296056.1:51182-53391 GCF_000327345.1 Myotis davidii
ATATATATTTTTCTATAATGGGAAATGGGATTGCTTTTAGTTTCTCTTTCAGAGAGTTCATTATTGGTGTATAAAAATACCACAGATTTCTGGATGTTGAGTTTGTGTCCTGCTACCTTGCCAAAATTCATTTATTAAGTATTTTCCTAGTGGAGTTTTTAGGGTTTTCTATGTATAATACCATATCATATGTGATTATGACATTTTTACTTCCTCCTTTATAATTTGGATGCCCTGTATCTCTTCTTCTTGTCTGATTGCTGTGGCTAGGACTTCCAATACTATGTTGAATAAGAGTGTTGAAAGTGGACATCCTTGTCTTCTTTCTTCCTGGTCTTAAGGGGAACACTTTCAGTTTTTGCCTATTGATTAATATGTTGGCTGCAGTTTTTCCATATATGGCCTTTATTATGTTGAGGTATGATTCCCTCTATTCCCACTTTACTGAGAGTTTTTACCAGGGACAGACCCCTCCCGACCCCAGCATCCCCTGGGGCCTTGGGGTTCCCTCCCTGCCTACTCCTCAGGGATGCCTCCGGCAGGCAGTCCGCCCTCACACCTCTGTCCCTCTGGCTCTCACTGCTCTGGCCCACCCGCTCCCTCCTTCCTGGCTCCTTCCTGCCTCGGGGGTCTTTGTTGCCTCTGCCCTTCACGCCCTGCGCTTGGCTTGTCACACAGGTGGTCCCTTCTCATCATTAGAGGTCCCCTCCTCGGACTGCTCCCTGAGGCGTCTTTGTAGTATCTGTCTCTGGTTTTGGAATTAGGATAATGCTGGCTTCTTAAAAAAATCCTCTTGATTTCTTTTGAATAGTTTGAGGAGTATAGGTGTTAGTTCTTCTTTGAGTGTTTGGTAAAATTTACCTGAAAATACATCTAGTCCAGGACTTCTGTTTGCTAGAAGTTTTTGATTACTGTTTCAATTTCACCAGTTGTTATTGGCATACTCAGGTTTTCTGATTCTTCCTAAGTGAGTTTTGGAAGATTGTATGTTTCTAGGAATTTTTCCATTTCACTGAGGTTGCCCAGTTTGTTGGTATAGTATTTGCTTACAATCCTTTGTGTGTCTGTGGTTTTAATTGTTATAAAGGTTAAAGGATTACATTACCACCAAACCAGCAATGCAAGAAATGTAAAAGGACTGCTTTAAGAAGAAGGAGAGAGAAGATCATAACCATAAGGAAAGTAAAAGTGGCAATAAATAAATACCTTCAATAATACCCTTAAATGTAAATGGATTAAATGCTCCAATAAAAAACATAAAGTGACTGAATGCATAAGAAAACATGACCCATGTATATGCTCTCTATAAGAGACCTACCTCAGAACAAAAGATAATCACAGACAGAGTGAAGGGATGGAAAAATATATCCCATGAAAATGGAAAGGAAAAAAAAAGCTAGGTAGCAATACTCATATCAGACAAAATAGACTTCAAAACAAAGGACATAACAAGGGGCAAAGAAGTCACTTCATAATACTAAAGGGAATGATTCAACAAGAAAATATAACCCTTGTAAACATATATGCACCCAATATAGGGGCACCCAAGTACATAAAAAGAACTCTTGATGGACTTTAAGGAAGAGATTGACAGGAATACAGTCATAGTAGGGAACTTCAACACCCCACTGACATCACTGGATAGATCTTCCAGACAAAAAGTTAACAAGGAAAAGAGCCCTTAAATGACACACTAGATCAGATGGATCTAACGTATATTTACTGAACATTTCACCCCAAAGCAACAGGATATGCATCCTTCTCAAGTGCACATGGAACATTCACAAAAATAGGTCACATGTTATGGGAAAAAAAAGTCTATATAAATTCAAGAAGATTGATATAAAACCAAGCATCTTCTCAGATCACAATCGCATGAAATCGACTGCAATAAAAAACACCTCAAAAATACTCAAATACATGGAGGCTAAAAAGGATGTTATTAAACAATGGAATGGGTTACCAATGAGATCAAGCAATAATTTAAAAACTTCCTGGAAACAGATGAAAATGAACCACAAGCACTAAAAGCCTATGGGACAAGGCAAAAGCAGTCCTGAGAGGGAAGTTCATAGCACTACAGACCTATCTCAAGAAACAAAAAAAAGGGACTAATAAGCTACCTAACCCTACAACTAAATGAATTAGAAAGAGAACAGCAAGAAAAACCCTGAGGAATAAGGAAGGAAATAATAAAGATCAGAGAGGA
>NW_006296056.1:53510-123305 GCF_000327345.1 Myotis davidii
GGCAAGGCAAAGGCCACATTTCGGGGCCCAGCAGCTTCCATTCTTCTAGTAGACGAACTTTTTTTTATTTCACCCCCTCCCACAGTTGCAATCCATGTTAGATCACGTCCCAGTATATACACGTAGAAACACACACACACACACGACACTGAAACTCGAGTTTCACAAAACGATGCCTCCCTGTACCAGTGATGGCGAACCGATGACACGCGTGTCAGAGGTGACACGTGAACTCTTTTTTTTTTGGTTGATTTTTCTTTGTTAAATGGCATTTAAATATATAAAATAAATATCAGAAATAGTCTTTGTTTTACTATGGTTTCAAATATCAAAAAATTTCTATATGTGACATGGCACCAGAGTTAAGTTAGGGTTTTTCAAAATGCTGACACGCCAAGCTCAAAAGGTTCGCCATCACTGACAGAATACACTAGGGTAGCCCCACAACTATAGATATGAATGCATGACTATAAATATGCACACATGAGAGTTTGCCACTGTTTCCTTATCTAACAGGCCAGTATGTCAGGCATGGAAGGGATGACCAGTCGCATTTTACAGATGACAAAATGTGAGTTTGTAGCAGGGTTTAAGCACTGCCTCAGCACCCAAATCAGCACTCTGTGGACCTGCCCTGCTCTGGGATTCTGACCTCCATTTGAATGTCCTTTACAGATTAAAAATTAATAGTCGATTCTCATAAAATAACCAAAAGAGAGAGAGGCTAACCCACTCCATAGGCAGGTGGGCCACAATGTGAGCATGAATTTGAAGTAAAAAAACTTTCTCCAGTGTGTATTCTTTTTTAATGTTTTTGTTAAATTTATTTTTAGAGTGAGAGGAAGAGAGATGGATAGAGAGATAGAAGCATCAGTGAGAGAGGAAATCATCAATTGGCTGCCTCCTGCAAGCCCCCTATTCGGGATCAAGCCTGAAACCCAGCTATGAGTCCTGATGGATAATCAAACCAGTGACCTCTTGGTTTCTGAGTCGAACGCTCAAATGCTGAGCCACACCGACCGGGTGAAAGAATGTGTCCTTAAACTTTTTATTTTGAGTAATTATAGATTCACATGTATTGTAATATATAATACAAAGTGATCCCATTTGTCTTTTACCCAGTTTCCCCCAGTGGTACTATCTTATAAAATTATAGTGAAGTATAATAACCTCCATCTTGGGTAAAAACTTCTGTTTAAAATCTTAACCCTGCTACTCTGTAAACATTTGCTTGCTTAAATAATAGGGAAAATAAGACTACTCCCCACTCCAGAGAGGCCATAAAATATGCCTCAGACAGAGTTGTCAGTGCTGGCGCCAGGCCAGGCCTTGAGATATGGTCTCACAGCCCTGTCCCAGCAAACAGGACTTTTCCTCAGAAGGTCTGGAAGTCTCATTCCAAATTTGGAAAACAAAGAGCTGAAAAACATATAAATTGAAAAGACTTCCACCATATTGGGGCCCAGAATTTGAGAAGCAAGAGTTCCTTTGGGCCCGCTAGCACTAGTGAAAATGAACCGGACTCCAAATAAATTTGGCTTATTGATTAAGGTGTCTTCTGATTTACAATATAACAATAATACAATATTACTAGATCGCAAACCAAGTATTGGGTTGATACACTCCACGGACTTTATTTAATATTTTACCAGTTTTACATTCATTTGTCCATTTGTGTGTGTGACTTTACTTTTATGTAGTTGCATCACTTGTATCAATAACGGTTACACTATACCTGGTAAGATACAGAACCATTCCATCACAAGACCACTGTGCTTCTCTTCATATTCATTCCCCTCCCGCTCCTATCCCTAAGTCCTGGCAACTACTAATTTCTTTTCCATTTCTGTAATTTTATTATTTCAAGACAGTTATATAAATGAAGTCATACAATATGTATGAGATTTTTTTTTCACTTATCATAATTCCCTTGAGATCCATTCAAATTGTGTGTTCATTCATTTTTATTGACAAATAGTATTTCATGGTATGGATGCACCACCATTTGTTTAACCATTCATTTGTTGAAAGACATCTGAGTTGACTCCTTTAAAAAGCTTTTATCACCGCTTATATAGCAGTTTTTGTGTGAACACAAGTTTTCAGGCCTTAAAAAAGAAATCGTTTCAAATTCCTGAATACATAGTCAGCCAGGACAGCAGGGCACCATGGGAAGTAATGTGAACACTAAGATTACCTAGAACTTGATCCACATAGGGATTACCAGTTGGCAACTCCAGCCATCAAACTACCCTCTGAGTGTGGCTCACATGGAACATGTGGCTGTGAGCAGCATGGCCTCCTGTTTCCTTCCCAGGGGAGTCCACGGCAGAGAGCCTGCCCCTGCTGGAATGGACCTGATGAAGGAAGCCATTGAATACTTGTCCATTTGAACACTGGCAAAAGCCTGCCAAAGATTATTTTAGCTTTGCTGTGGTCAAGTTTTCCTTCTGACTATGCTGAGCTAACCCTGTGTCTTCAGAATGTCCTTAGTGTGTAACCATGATGTTATCACTTAGGAAAATAGTTCCCATCTCATGGCTTACACAAGTTGAAATGCATTAGTTTCAAAATTTTAAATGGTTACTTTGGAAATGCAAAAGGTTGGGGGTGAGAACTTTTGGATCCTGCTATATTTGTTATAAAAAAAGTCATAATATTTTATAGTCATACATGATACAAAGCATTCTTTTCTTCTTCGACTCTGGCATTTGAAGGAGATGGTCTTCATGGCTTCTTAAACATGTCACTACCAGGTGCTGTGACCGATGGCCACCCAAAGTGGCTGCTTTTCTCAGAGAAGACAATGCATTGCTCATCGGGCTCAAGAAGAAGGAAGCTATTTTCAGAATCTTATTGGACTACATTTCATTTTTTGTTTTTGGACAACCTTCCTCCAATGTACCTCCATGCCACCATGAAAGTTGAGGTTAGTCAAATTTTGGAATGAATAAGATGGGTATATTTATGGCATATTAAATTCATACCGGCCATTCCATTACTTAACTAATCATCTCTAAATAATAAAATATAGCATATTATATTTGGCTTTTGTCTGTTATTAATGAGTTGTTCTTGATTTAAAAGAACTGGATAGAGATACCTTGAGTGACATTTAGCATTTGAGTATTAATCTTCAATAATAATAAAAGCATAATATGCAAATTGACCGAACAGCAGAACGACCCTCTGGATGACCACACTATGACATGCACTGGTGCCAGGCCAGCCATGGCAGGTGTGATGTGATTGGTTGAGGGCCCCGCCACCCCATGATTGCCCCAAAGTGGGAGGCCCAGGCCATCCTCGGTGTGGCAATTGATCCTGGAGCCCTGGCCGGGTGGGCGGGGCCTCCCTCTGTTGGGCGATAGATCATGGAGCCCTGTGAATGATCACCCCACAGAGGGAGGCTCAAGCCAGCCAGGCAATTGTACCCCACGCCTGTTGCCCGCAGAGGGAGGTGACTGGTGGGGGGGAAGTGCTGTGCCACACAGATAGCAAGCAGTGGCAGTGGCGGGGGTAGGGCCAGCTGCTGGAAGCCAGGGGAAGGAAAGTCCGGATAGGCCCTGATCACCGGCCAGGCCTAGGGACCCTGCCCAAGGGGTCCTGGATTGTGAGAGGGCACAGGCCGGGCTGAGGGACACACCCCCATGAACAAATTTCATGCACTGGGCTTCTAGTGTGATAATAATTGCCCAAATGAATTAAGTTGTGCATTTCTGGAGAAAGCATGGTATCAGAGGCTCTTTCTTACTAGGTCCCCTCTTTATCTGTTGTCTCCTCCTGACCATTGTCATATGTTCTCTTTCACAATTTCAACCCCATGGCTTTCCCTGAAAAGCCTATGGCACTATTCTCAGTGCTTTTCCAGACCTTGCTTATCTTCTGCCTGGACATTTCCCTTTACTACTTCGCCACATTTCACTTCTTCTTGAAGGTCCAGCGTCAAACTTTTAGAGATTTGTTTATTCATTCATTTCCTTATTCACCAACTTATTTAATATTTGGTGAATGTTTACAATATGACACATATTTTGTTAGGTGTTGAGGAAACAAAACACATAGTTCCAAGTACCTTCAAGTGCCTTCCAGAGAGACCCAGGACTGGAATTTGCATACCGGATGCTATTGTGCTATAGGGCTTATGCAGGCATTCCAGGACTGCTGAGAGGGATGTGCAGCCACCTGGGGAAGGGAGGAGGAACCTTCCCTCTGGTATCTGACTGGCTATCTCTTAACTGAGTTAGAGTGTCGCCTACACATGCTTGATGCAGCACTTACACAGCACACTGTGTTGCTGTCTCCCCCATACACCAAATCCCCCACTGCCTGCCAGTACATCTTGGCACATAGCAGGCGTTCTGTGTACACCTCTGTTTTAGTTTTTTTCAGCTTTTGGTTAATGTTCTAACTACACCAGAAAAATATTTGAGGTGGCTTTCAGTAAAAATATACAGGACCATTAAAAATAAAATTAGAAGGAGAGGGCAGCTAGAGGGAGGGAGGGAAATGATGTTATTGAGAATTTGTTTGCAGTCATGTGGGTTGCTCTGAGCTGCCTGCCAGCCAGCCAGACTGCTCTGTCATACCCTTGCCATGGTCTCCTGCAAATTGAGTGTCTAGTTTTAATATTAGTTGATCCACTGGTAAAGAATAACACATTTATCAACCGAAACAGAATATGTGCTAATAAAATTTTTACACATCAGGTACCCCATAATTAGTAGAAAATTGGAAATCATATCATGTGAATTCTAGAGTTCATTGTTCATGGCCTTCATGCCCCCACTAAGCCCTGGCATCATGGGACTTGGTCTTCTTCTCTATGAGAATCCAAGAAGCCTGCTAATTGGTTGATTTTTAACTTCTGTCAAATCTCTTCTTTCCTCCATTTCTGAGCCCTATTTCTAGCTGTGATACGTCTTCCTGTGCTAAATATGCGAATGTTTCTTAATCTCCATCTTCACTATTTGTGTGTTTAAAATATGGGATTAATATGTACCTTAGGTTGGTGTCACTAGGTACATTAAATGTTTGAACTGCTGGAAGAAGATGCGTTCTCAGAAGGTCAGTTTGTGGTCCAGATCTATTGACTTTTTGTCAGTGGTTCTCATGGAACAGAGTGGTAGAAGGGATGGGACCTTGCAGTGCATAGGGAGGGAAGGTGAGCCCACCAGTTTACATATGGCAGGTGCTATGGCGCTGGGATCAGTGACCATCACTCCCAACACCAGTGACCACAGTGTATGCTAGACTGAATTGACTGCATTCATTTTCAGACCTACCCTCAAGGCTCCCTGTGCAGGGACCAACTAGGACTCTATGTTAGCTGACATGGAAATCTTAATGTCTGTATTATGGATGAGTAAAAGTGAAATGACCATATCTAATGATATCATAAGTATGGCCCTGACAGGGTAGATTATTTGGTTGGAGCGTCATCCCATTATGCCAAAGTTGTGGGCTCGATCCCTGGTCAGGGCATGTACAGGAATCAACCAATGAATTCATAAATAAGAGAACAACGAATTGATCTCTCTCTCTCTCTCTCTCTCTCTCTCTCTCTCACTTCTCTCTCTCCTCCCTCCCTTCCTCTCTCTCTCAAATCACTTAAAAAATCTCTCTTATAATGATATCATGTTAAATTTCTCAGAAAAGTTCCAATGATTGTTTTGAATGCAGCCCACTTAATGCTATTATATTTCAATAATGTGTTAATTTTTATATTATTGCACCAATTAAGTCTATCATTTTGAAATCCTTAATAGCATTTGTTAAATCCTGGCATTATTCCCAAGGTTATTCCATAAAATAACATTTTTAAATAGGTAATACATTTATAGAGTTTCAAATGCCAAGGTTTAAGCAATAAAATATAATTCTTACACTCTTCTTTTGACACTCATTCCTTTCCTGTTTTATAAGTTTCTAAATACCTTTTCAGAAACAGCTTATGTGTCTGTGAAACAAATTTGTAGATATTCATATTTTCTTTTTACATAATAGTAAAAGTATTATGCACATTTTTCTACCCCCTGTTTCTTTCATGTAGTAGTATGTTTTGAAGTGCATTCTCTATTTGTACATAAAACCTTTTTCAATTCTATTCTACTGTGTGGTGTGCTATATCATTTATTAACAGTTTTTGGCTGGGTATTTTTTTATTGTTTCAACTTTTTGATCATACAAAGATTATATGAAAAACTCTCTATATATGTTATCTCACATGTCTAAGAGTATTTCTCTGTAGTAAATTCATAGAAATAAAATAGCCAGATCAAAAGGTAATAGAAGGTTGCTTGTATATTACCAAATTGCTTTATAGGGGTTTTATCAATTCCCACCCTCTCCGGCAACATAGGAGCATGCAGTGCTGATCTCACTACGTGCTCACCCTGGCACCATGTTATCTAATTTTTTTTATCTCTACCAATCACAGAGGTGAAATATAGTGTAACTTTGACATCATCTAATTATAAGAGAAAACATTTCTAGATTCTTTCTATTTTTTTTTCACATTTTCCTACTCTGTTTTTGGTCTGCTCCCTATTAATTTGTAACAGAATTGTATATGTTAGAAAGATTAGCATTATTTTCCTGTTTGTAAATGCAATTATTTTCCTCAGGTTTCCTTTCTCTATCTTGCTTTTCCCCCCAGCTTTTCTTTTTAGATAAATCTTGGCTGTAGTAGTTCTTTTCCATATGGAAATTTTTTTTATAATTAAAATGTCAACAATGTTATTAATTTTTAATACCTCCAAGGTTATGTGAATACTTTTAAAAGGCTTCCCCATTGAAGCCTTTATTAATAAATGGTTATTCCATATTTTTTCTAGAAATTTATGGATATATATAATATTCACATGGAATATATATATTCTATGTGAATTTTAATCTTTTTATTAGGTATGAAATATACAAACATATTTTCAGGGAATATATATATATATAAGCTTTTTAATATGTGGTGCAATATATATAACATAACATTTACCACTTTAACTGTTTTGAAGTGTAAAGTTTACTGTCATGAAATACATTAACAACTATTATTTATCATTCCCCCGAATAACTCCTATATATTAAGCAGCCACTCATTGACCACTCCCTCCAGCCTCAGGCAACTACCAATCTGCTTTCTGTCTCCTAGGGCTTGCTTATTCTGGATATTTCATGTAAATGGGATCTAGAGTCTGAGGCTCTTTGTGACTGGCCTCTTCACTTATCATGGTGGTATTGAGGTTCACCCATGGGGTAGCATGTGTCAGTGTTGCATTCCTTTTTATGGCTGAATAATATTTCATTGTATAGATTGCCACATTTTGTTTATCCATTTATCACCTGGTGGATGTTTGGTTGTTTCTACCCTTTGGCTATATGAACAGTGCTCCTATGACTATTTATGTACAAGTTTACTTTAAATACATGCTTTCAAGTTTTCTGGGTATATGTCTAAGAGTAGAATTGCTGGGTCATATGGTAACTCTACATTTACCTTATTGAGGAACCCCCAAAATGGAATAACAGGAACTTTTCAAAGTCCTTCTTCCTTCCAAATTTCACACCCTGGCTATTCCTTCCAGGCTTTTAGGGTGTCTATTGTTTACTCCAATTGTTACTCTTTGCTCCAGGCAGCAGTGGCTTCAGTGTTTCCGGGAAAGCTCTTCCACCTACCCACTCCACCCTGAATGGTCCAAGATAGATAAACAGAGCCACACTGACCAGGGCTCTACTAATTCTAAAACTTTCTGGGAGATACCCCCTGCACACCCAATTTTACCCTTCTTTACCCATTCTAATGTTCTCTTTAATCACAATTTGTTATTTTTATTTAGCACAGATATTTAACACAATCACGTTTACACATGTATTACTATGAATTGAATAATATCTATCTCACTTAGTAGACTTTGCTTCATGAGATCAGCGACCCACATAAATCTTTCTTCACTCTATAGATAGTGCTTAGAATAATGCTGGGTACATACTGGACACTTACACCTTTGTTGGATTAGTGAATAAATGAAGATGCTTTGCTTTAGTCAGACATACACAGCACCTTGAACATATATCATAATTGCATTCCTACATCTTTTTATTCATATTATTTCTACCATCTCTGCCTGTCAAAGTTCTGTCTGTATTTCAAAGTATATTCAAATTCCATTTCCTCTGTTAAAGCTTTCTCTGAATGGTGGGAAGAAACATAAATATTGAAAAAAGATGAAACACTTTTTAGATAAAGAATAGAAAATTATTGCTATAAAGGAAGGGAAGATGAAGACTTAATGTGAATATGCTAAGTATGAGACATATATAAGACCTTTAATCCAACAAAGGCAGAATGTCCCTAGAGTTTGAAGGAGAGGTTAGGGGAAAGATGGAGATATGCGAACCAACTGCAAGGTGAAGTTTGTTGCAGTCTAAGAGTCAGTAGAGGTGAGGAGGGAGAAAAAGGATTTAGGTGCGATGGACAGGTGAAAAAGTCCTAAGGTGGATAATAGAAGGGTGAGGGAACCAGACAAAATAGTAAACTACTTGTCAATGAAATTGAAAAACTAAGCAGGACTGATAAAGAAGAAAAAGGAAGGAAGGAAAGTAAGAAGGAAGGAAGGAAGGAAGGAAGGAAGGAAGGAAGGAAGGAAGGAAGGAAGGAAGGAAGGGCAATATGCCAACATCAGAAATGAAATAGGCTATCACTAAAGGCCATATAGACACCGACAGGAAAAGGAAATATTACAAATAGCTCTGCCTACATAGATTTTGCAACTTAAGTAAAATGGACCAACTCCTTAAAAAACAAACAAAAAAACTACCCCAACTCAATATAAAATAGATGACTTGAATAACCTATAACTATTAAGGAGATTGAATTCATAATTTAATTTTTGAGGAAAAACCCTCAAGGACAGTGATTTCACTGGATAATTCAACCAAATATTTAAACAGAATTAATATATTAATTCTACAGAATCCTTTTAGAATATAGAAGAGGAGGGAACACTTCCCAATTCATTTTATGGAACTAGTGTTACTATCATAGTAAAACTAGAAAATGTACAAAGAAAACTGTTGACCATTATTTTGAATGAATATGATGTAAAATTCTTTGATAAAATATTAGGAAATTGAATTTGGCAGAGTATTAAAATAATTGTACCATGTCACCAGTGGGTTTTGTTTCATGGATGAAAACATGGTCGATATTTAAAAAGTAAATCATTCCTTCCTTTCCATCAGGGAAAGATTTCACCATGTCCTTTTACCTTCATGTAGCAGTGGGAAGAATACAAAGATTTTATAACTATCACTTTAATTTCACCCTCACTTGTTGACCATGCTTTTGATAAATTGAGAAGGGTATAAAAAAAAAAGGAGTTTTCAGGTAAATAGAGGAAGTATTAATAAAAGTAAATTTAAAAACTGGCAGTAGGAACGGGGGTATTGGGATGGCATTTAAATGAACAAATTACAGAAGTGAGAGAGTACATACTGAAGGACATAATAATACACTATTATTTTGAAAAAATGTGCTGTGTGTAAGAGATACTCAATGTTGATAGAATGAGAATTTTCTTGTAACAATCACAACAGTGACATCAACAATTACTTTTTGAAGAAAGTCCTACTGTGCGCCTAACAGTGCTGTAGGTCTAATGTTCACATAACAAGGATAGCGAACATTTATTGAGACTTCGTTATTTTGTAGGCACTCTTTAAAGCTTCTCACTTATTTACTCTTTATAACAACACCTTGAAGTATTATTATTATTATTATTCTCATTTTATAGGTAAGGAGACTAAGACACAGAGTGAATAAGTTACTTGCCAACAGTAACTGAGCTAGTAAGAGGTGAGTGGAACATAGGCAGCGTTTTGGAGATTTTAGAGAAGTCTTCCACTCCTTTCAATAGTCTATAGAACATGATATGATGTGAGTTGAGATTTTGTCTTTAAGATACATCCTAGTGTAGGATTCAGCTTGTAGACTCCTACAGGTGGCTTTGTGTTTATCCAGTATTAGCATCAGCTCTCTTCCTGCTTAGTAACAGGATCGTTTCTCAGCAGTTGTCCTCAGAGCACACCTATTTAAATATACTACACTGATACACAGGATTCTTTGTTGGAGAAAAGGATATAAAAGTCAAAATTCTTTTTCTGCCAGCTAGTTGATTGATCATAACGGAATTCACTGTATTTTCAGATACAATCCAGATTTTGAGTTATTCCCTCTCTCCCTCTCATTTACTATCCCCTGGTTGCTGAATGCACACGTTTCTTCTCACTGATATGAAGTGTTTCCTGTGCAACCTCATCTCACTTCTTCAGCATCTCCCACAAGACCACCTGCACTACTTCCTACCATATCCTTCTTGCTGCGTGGGGGTCCCAGGTCTCTGAGAGTGCTAATCTTTTCACATAAACGGTTCACTCACAACTTTTTTCAGAGGGTTTCTGAGCAAATGGGGCAGGTCCATTTTAGAAAAAAAGAAAAAAAAATGTTTCTATAACTTTTTGCCCTTCTTGGAAACTCATTAAGATTCTTTCAAGTTGTTGACCCTGTCTGTGAAAGGCATGGGTGGCATATGCTATCAAATCTACTAGCTACCATGTTTCATGTGCGTATATGAGATAAAAAATTATTGCCTTCAGCATCATTCTGTCAGTGACAAGAGGACCATGAGGTAAACCCTAGAGGAAATGCATTCTGTTCTTTGGTCGCTGTATGGACTCAATTCTATGTGCGCTTTCTATTTTTTTCTTCACCTGTTTGAGGTAAGTACATTTACACTAACCCACCTTACCAACGCCACAGCTAGCGAAAGCTACAACATGGGTAATAAGACCAGTGCTTGAGACGGATTATCCCTGCACCCAAATCCTGAGAGGCAGCGCCAGCAGACTTTCCTGCTGGTCCAGAAGGAGTTTGTTGACTGATGAGCAAATGTACTTTATCTTGGATACATACCCTCACCCTTAATTTTTGCCTAGAGATGAATCACATGGTCTATCAGTATTTGTCAGTAGAAATTAGCTACTTCCCACCATGATACATGACCTCGGGAAAATATTCTTTTATGTCACAATTGTAAGAGAATGGGTCCCACCTGTGTGGTAGGAAGGTAGTGGCTTCAGGGACTTAAAGCACTCCATTAGAGGACCCTGGGTGGCAGCTGGCCTCCCACATTGCTCTTTAGACAGTCTCTTCGAGGCTCATTTCTTCCAGACCACCACGTAGTGCCAGCAGTGTTGATTTGGACATGGCTCTAACGTTGAGAACATTTAAATTAAAAATGAATAAACAAACAACAACAAAATCTTCTTAGCCAGAATTAGTTTCTCAATTCCCCTTGTCAATTATTGAAAACAGTTTTGCTTTAACAAGCATCCTTTCCCTCAGAGTTCTGCTTCTCATTTGGCCCATACTCCCATGAAGTCATAATTTTGTGCTTATGAGATGGCATCTTTACTAAGATGGAGATGATTATGACATCACGGACGCCCAGCACTAGGGATGGGCAAGTGAACCATTGCAGCCTCAGCCACAACCACTCACCTTCTTCCCCGCCCTGTCTGTCAGGCGTGTCGTTCTGCCTACTCGATGTTATCCTTGCAGTTGTTGATATGGCCTTAAAAGTTTGGGCAGTAACCTCTGGGCCAGGCGTATGTGCTTGTCTCATGGGAGTCTGGGATCTCTCTGGGAATTAGATAAGGAAAGGCTTCCGAGATACCTTTCAAGTAGGGAAACTCCAGCAGAGGCACTCAGGGAAGGCAGCTGCAGAAAATCTGGTAGAAACGGCGCTATTCTTTGCTGAGAACAGGCATGGGGCCTGACCATGTCTTGAATGAGTTGAAAAGAAACGGGAATTTAAAAGGACAGGGGAAGGAGTTTCTATATTTAAGGTGAATCTTGTTAGGAAGTCCACAGAGGAAGAAAACTATGGCCATTAAAATTTCAAGTAAGTAAGCCTTCCAGGAGATAGCATAACAAATTTAACCTTTTGGATAATATTCCTTAAAAGAAAACAAACTTAAGTGCATATATGCATAACCCATGGACACAGACAATAGTGTGTGAAGGCCTAGGGAGGGGATAGGAACGGGGAAGGGGGGAGTTAATGGGGGGAAACAGGACATCTGTAATACCTTCAACAATAAAAATAAAATTAAAAAAAGGATAACTTTTCTGGAAAAAAGAAAACGAAAGAGGAGATTTTTTCCCCCACAATGCAATAACAAGCTAAATGAGGTTTATGCTGGTGTGCCTGTACTGTTTTTGGACTTGATATGTACCCACATTGTTGTTACCATTGCCATGAACTACTCAAAACCAAATCAATCTGCTATTCTCTTGACCTCAAGGGTTTATTGGTGTTCGTGTTACTTCAATCTTAACCCCTCTCCACGGTAAACCCTAAGCTGCTGGCCCTCTCTCCTGCTGGGTCAGGTGACAGAGGACTGAAATACCATGGTGCTTTCTATGTGCAGCACCAAGGAGGGCTGGCTGGGGTATCCAGGTCATCCAGTCAACATAAGCTCCACATTCTTAGTCAGGCTGCCCTTTCCTAGCATGTTCTCAGCAAGTGTTCCTGATAGTCATAGCCTTCTGAGTATTTCACAGAAATATCCCATTAATTACTCAATAAACTCAGCAGAATAAGAGCAAGGTTTGGAGGAACCATGGACAAACCTTCGCTTCTCAGATAAATGGAAGTTAACATGACCCTGTACAATGAATAGTTTGGAATGTGCAAGTGCAGAACTACCGACCACCTGGTCAAGTCTGGCTCAGGATGTTTGATGGCTGTCACCAATAGAAAACCTTTCTTTAAACCATCTGATGAAGGCGTATGGGAAATGTGACACTGATTTTGCCCTTACATAGAATCTTTTTGGAGAAAATAACAGCCTTGGAATGAGAAAGTAATTTTGAGGCATGAGAAAACTGAAACATTGTTTAAGGACTTGGCAGATCTGCTTTCTGCATTTTCTTGTTTGTATATTTTAGTTTAAGTAAGCTAGGGGTTAGGAGTATATCTCACTGCCCAGGGGCATTTTTTAATCAAGTGAACACACACTGTCTCGGTCTTGATGGAGCCCATGTCACACGTAATTGGGGGGCACCCAACATGAAGAATTCTCAGGGTAAAGGACGTCACTGTTGAGCTTGGGATCATTGCAGTGTTTTGTGGTTACACTTGTGATATTAGGATGTGAACTATAAATCTTTTTTTTTCTTTATTTATTAAGGTATTACATATGTGTCCTTATCTCCCCATTGCCCCCCGCCCCAGCCCCATAAATCTTTACTTCATTGCTAACAGATCATTTATAATCTCTATAGAAGAGACTTATAATAACTACTAGGGGCCCAGTACACAAATTTGTGCACCTTGGAAGGAACTGTGGGCTGCGAGGCTGTGGTAGGCACAGGGGTGGGTCTCAGCCCATCCTCTGCTCCCCCACCCAGCCCTTCCCATCATGGCCCCCAGTCCCCTCTCTGCCAGCAGCCCCATTCCCAGCACCACCGCTCCCATGTGCTGACAGTGCTGGCCCTGCTCGCACCCGCTGAAGGCATGGAGTGATTGGGGCTGGCGTCAGCAGTGGGTGCTAGCAGGGGCAGTGCTGGCAGCATGTGCAAGCGGCAGCTGCTTCCCTGATTGCCCCTCAGGAGCAGGGAGAGGTGGAGAAGCCCTCAGGGGCGATCAGGGCTGGCAGCCATCACTTGCACCTGCTGATGGGGCCAAGCAATCGGGACTGGCGCCAGGCACTGGCAGCAGGTGTGAGAGGCGGCTCTGGCGCCAGCTGGGGGTGTGAATGGGACTGGCGCTGGCAGTGGATGTGAGCAGGGCTGTCACCAGCAGTGGGTGCGAGAGATGACTGCTAACCCTGATCTACCCTCCGGAGCAGGGGGAGGTGGAGAAGCCCTGAGGGCGATTGGGGCCGGCAACCGCTGCTAACACCCACTGATGATGCCGAGTGATCAGGGCTGGCGCTGGGCACCAGCAATGGGTGAGAGTGGGACCAGTACCAGCAGCAGGTGCCAGTGCTGGGCGGGATCACGCGGGAGCAAAGAATTTTCAGTAACCACCAGAGGCTCGCCCCAATGACAGCAACCGGTGCCCCATCTTGGTCAGGCATGCCTGCTCACCTGCTCCACCATCCTGCCTCAGTCAACACCTGCCATGTTCCACGCTCAACCCTGGTGGTCAGCACACTTCATAGCGACTGGTTGTTCGGTCGTTCTGTTGTTCCACCATTCAGTCTATTTGCATATTAGACTTTGATTATATAGGATTGACACCATATTCAAATATGGTGGTAGGAATTCACAAGTAAAGCAGCAAGCATGGATCATAGAACCCAGGTTTACCACTTAGGAAATACTTTCGGGGAGGGGAGTTTCCTGGGGTGAACAACTTGCTTCTGGAGCAGCTGGGGTATGTTTTCTGAGGGAGCCTGATTGCTGTTGTAATTTATATGCTTAATGTCTTCCTGAATTTTTACTGCGATTAACATGTGAATTTGGTGTTCAATTTGCAAAAACAACTTCCTGAGTCAAAACTCATTTGTACTTCTTCACTAACTGCTGTGTGCAAAAGGTCATCAGTTTCCCTTCTGAGAGTTTGCCAATGAGAATTAGAGTTCACTGGGACAACCAACAAGACCTGCATCCCTGAAGGTCAGACTGAATTTTCTCCTGTGAGGTGGAACATTTCAACTAACTCTAAATTCAGTTGATGTCATTTCCACTGGGTGTTATGTCTACTAGTCATAAAGTATCCGAGGACAATGACTTCACTCAGGAGATAGACAGTGCCAGCCTGGCGCTTTCACAGGCAAGATGGCTGGCAATTGTGGAAAAGAGGCTGCTGGAGAGTTTAAATTTTTGATAGAGGCTTATTTCATGGGCAGGTGCTACTGTGGAAGCAGAAGTAATTTTAGGTCTGAAAATTGGCCTTGTTTTAAAAGTGGATACTGTGGATGATTTCAGATTTAAGAATCTACTGCCACATGAGACAAAGCCCATCAGTTTCAGATCTGTTATAGTCTTTCCTTGCCACTGCTTAAGGAATGCTTCGGCTCATTAGAGTTATGCTTCCATAAGATAAGTGTGCAAGTATATCCAATTGCACTTTGTCTTTGTTCACTGTTTTGATTGTTTCCTGGGATGCTGGGAAAACCAATAAGTGAAACTCCTGCCTCTGTCAGGATTCCTGTCACAATCAATACCTTTGAGTCCAAGAATTCTGACTTACTCATCAGTGTTGGTCTTATGTGGAGGTTGTTTACAGTGGGCATTCTGGGAAATGGGTTAGCCTCGATGAGTCGTTCAAAGATGAAACTGTGAGTTCTCAGGTGGAGAAGCAATAATAAAGGCTGAGAGGCAGGAAGAAGTGAGGATTCAGATGGAACTATTTTGCTAGAAATAATTGAATCTATAAAGAATCAAGAGCCCTGCATTCTTTTTGGACAGTCTTCCCTGTGTCTCTCTTTCTATTCTAGCCCTTTTATAGGCTTTGGATACACAGACCTCATCATTCATCCCGCCCTCCCCCAGCCCCGACTTTGCTTTTGCCTCCAGCTTCCTAGCCTGCCATTCTCTGGGCCCAGTGGATTTTCCTTCATGACCAGCTCTGCAGTTGAACCTCACCTTTCAATCCCACTGCTCCTGGCATAGCTTAGCCTTGTTAGCTCTGCACTCTTTCTCTTTGGAGCCTTTACCTGGTCTTGCTACTTCTCCTCTCAGACTTCTTCCCCAGCTGTTGGGTACACCCATTAGCAACAGCAAGAGTAATAGCCAACACGGAGTGTACCCTCCTGTCCGGAAGGCACCATTCTAGTACTTATCAATGTTAACAATTTATTTTCCAACAACATATGACATGATATCATCCCCATTTACAGATGAATAAACTGAGAGGTTGGGTAACATAGCCAGTATATAGTAAATGAGAGTTTCAGACCCCAGTGGTTTGGCCCCAGATTCTATGCTCATAATGATTGCACTATATTGAACCAAATTAGTCCTCAGCTATGTAGTCCTTAGGCCTACATCATTTATGAGCACCTGAAACAGACTTGTGTGTCTTCTTGTCCAAAAATAGTCAGTGTGTTGGCCACAGGGAGACAGACAACAAATTAGGGTGGTTATTATCATATTGATAAAACTAGTTTACATTGGTATGTAGTTTTATAATTGGCAGGCCCCTTTCACATCCTTTATCACAGTCCCTTGTCACTGCCCAGTGCAGGAACATCAGCATATATTAACATCCTCACTTTACAGACCAGACTGGCATTCAGGTAAGTTACATGGTTACCCAAGGCCACACCATTAGAAAGCAATGGAGCCAATGCTAGAACTCAGCACTTCTTCTTCTTTTTTTCTTAAGCGAACAGAGAAGGGGAATAGATTTTGTCCTGAATTCAACCCTAATGATTGGCTGGGATACTGGAGTGTCATATAGAGGAAGACAGAGGCTGAGTCTAGTCTCATTGGGAAAATGTCCACAGTCGGTTAGCGGCATCTACCCTGGTCTCAGTGTGAGATACATTTGCCTAAAGACAGTTTTTCTGAAATTTCATTTTTCGCTGTCTGTGAAAATCATCAAACAACATTGCAAGCAGAGTTTTGGACATGTCTTCTCTCCACATATCTGTCTTTTCTTTGGACATGTCTTAGGAGAAGTTAGCATTAGTCTACCAAGTGCAGCAGTGTCCTCCAGGTTGATGTGCACTGCTGACCTCATGTACGCAAATGGGAGGAGCCTTTGTAAGATGAACCCAGAGCATCCCTGGGATTATTGTGGGCCTGGCTGGGCCATCAGCAGGTGCAGTGTCTGCTCTGGGGTGAATTTTCATTTACCCTGGGCTCAGGTGAAAGGCTGCCTGGTAACACACATCTTCTATCTATTTAACAGGGTTCCATATTCTAGAGAAAGGGGAAATAGGCCAAAGCTGATCATTTCTTTTAAAAAATATATTTATTGTTGAGAGTATTACAGATGTCTGCCCTTCTCCCCTGTTGTGATCCCCCTCCCCCAGGTTCCTGCCCCACCGCAGGCCTTCAGGGCACCATTGAATGTGACCATGGGCAATGCATATATGCATATAAATTCTTTGGTTAATCTCTTCCAGCGCCCTCTTGGACCCCCTTCCCTCTGAGATTGCTCAGTCTGTTCATGCTTCTATGCTTCTGGATCTATTTACTTCATCAGTTCATTTTGTTCATTAGATTCCACATATCTGTCTTTCTCAAAGTTGATTAGTTCTTACATATCAGAAGACATCACTGCTTATACTGAATTTGAAAACTTTTAATGTCTTATTAAATTCTGCACTGCTTGATAACTACCTTCTCTGATGGACCTTCATTAAAGCCATTTCTTACAGTCACAGATGAAAGGAACGGGCGGCAATGCAGGTGTAAGGACACAGCATGCACAGCACACCCTGCTGATGCAGTTAGATGAGCTTGTCCCTACCACAATGCTTTTTGAGAAAGACTCCAGGTATTGCTGGAAAGGCAATAGATTGGCCACCTTCTATGAAAGCACTGTAACCCCTGAACATTAATGAATGTGAATCTGTGGCACACTCTTGAGCTATTGTGCATCCAAAAGCTATTATGGAAATTATGCTGGTAAATCTCAATTACTTCCACATTATTGGCTCTGCTTCAAGACTACTTTCCTTCTTATCCCTCCCTGTCATGCTTTTCTTTTTATATCCCATCTCCAAGCAGCTTTAACAATAGGCAGCAAAGAGCACAGATATGCAATGTGGAATTGGCATTCCCCCTTAATTATCTCTCAATCAGACATTATTTGAGCAAAACTCATTTGGTTTCAGAGAGAGAGAGTTAGGGAATGTCTCTACGTATGTTAATATTTTCCTGTCCATTGTTCTGCTGAAGCTGTACAAAACAGTACTTTACACATGTCCATTGTTCTTTTAGTTCCCTTTTCCCTAAAAAATAGTTTTAAGTCTCTAATATTTTAAATCTAAGAAAAATCTCTCTATATAAAAGGCTAAGCAACCAGCCAACTGGCTGACCAGCCGGTAGGTATGATGTGCACTGATCACTAGTGGGGAAACGCTCAACACAGGAGCTGCTGAGCAACAGTAACTTTGTAGAGTGCCCTCTTGCACTCCAGGACCCCTTGGGGGATGTCGGACTGCTGGTTTCAGCCTGATCCCCACAGTCCAGGCTGGAGGACCTCACCTGTCAGGTGCTGTCGGCCAGGGAGGGACCACAGGAGGTTGGCTCCAGGGTATGTCTGGCCCATCTTGCCCAGTCTGGCCCTGCTGGCCACCTTCTAATTAATTTCCTTTCAATGTGCACGAATCCGTGCACCGGGCCTCTAGTAGCATTATAATTTTTTAAGTTTGTAAAACGTAGTTTGTTAAAGTTGTGGAAGTTTTCATTCCAAACTTCTTGTTCTGGAAATAATTCTTCACATCTTCTAGATAAACATATGTTAGCCTTTTGTTATCTTTAAAAAAAATTAATTTGTTGGGGTGGCATTGGTTAATTACCATTATGTAAGTTTGAAGTGTACAATTCTATAATATGTCATCCATATATTTCATTGTGTGTTCACCACCCAAAGTCTGGTCTTGCTATGTCAGTATATATTTGAGCCTCTTTATCCTCCTTCCACCCCTTTTCCCTCTGGTAATCACCATGATGTTGTCTGTGTATATAAAATTATTTATTTGTTTTATTTATTTTTTTTGCTTTTTATTTTATATTCCACATGTTAATGAAATCATATAGTTCTCATTCTTTTCAGTCTGACTTACTTCATGTTGCATAAATACTCTCAAGATCTATTCATGTTATCACAAATCAGAGTATTTTATCCTTTCTTATTGCTGAGTAGTATTCCATTCTAATTATACACCACATTTTTTATCCAGATGGATATCCAGGGACACTTTGATTGTTTCCATGTCTTGGCTGTGTGTGTATGTGTGTGTGTGTGTGTGTGTGTGTGTATTCATAAATTTTTCCAGTAGAAACCCATAAAAGAGATTGCTGGATAAATATTAATTTTTTTGAGGAACTTCCATACTGAATTCCTTAGTGGCTATACCAATTTACATTGCCTGCAGCAGTGTAAGAGAGTTCTTTTTTTCTCTACATCTTCTCCAACACATTTTATTTCTTGTCTTATTGATAATAGCCAATCTAACAGGTGTGAGGTGGCATTCATTGTTGTTCTTTTTGTGTGTGCATTTGCACTTCCCTTATAGCTAGTGAGGTTGAACATCTTTTCACATATCTGTTGGCTATTTGTATAGATTTTTGGAATGTCTGTTCAGGTCCTCTGCTCATTTTTTTTTAAATATATTTTATTAATTTTTTACAGAGAGGAAGGGAGAGAGATAGAGAGTTAGAAACATCGATGAGAGAGAGACATCGATCAGCTGCCTCCTGCACATCTCCTACTGGGGATGTGCCCGCAACCCAGGTACATGCCCTTGACCGGAATCGAACCTGGGACCTTTCAGTTTGCAGGCCGACGCTCTATCCACTGAGCCAAACCGGTTTCGGCTGCTCATTTTTAATTAGGTTGTTTTATTGTTGTTGTTGTCATGAGTTGTATAAGTTCTTTATAAAACCTGATAAAGATAACACAAAAATTACAAAACAGTATCTCTGATGAATACAGATGCAAAAATCCTAAACAAAATACTAGTAATTGAAACAACAGTACATTAAAAAATGCATCACAATCAAGTGGGGTTCATTTTAGGGGCACAAGGGTGGTTCAACATATGCAAATTTGTTAATGTAATACACCACATTAACAAAACAGAGAAAAAATAATATATTATCAATAGATGCAGAAAAATCATTTGAAAAGACACAATATATTTTTGTGATTAAAACATCCAATAGAATGGACATAAAAGGAAGGTACCTCAACATAATAAAGGCCATGCATGACAAATCCTCAGCTAACATAACACTGAATTGTGAAAAATGGAAAGCTGTCCTTTAAGATCAGGAACCAGACAAGGATGTCCACTCTCACTACTGTTATTCAACATAGTGCTAGCAGTCCTAGCCAGAGCAATCAGGCAAGGGAAAGAAATAAAAGGCATCCAAACTGGAAATGAAAAAGTAAAATTGTCATGCTTTGCAGATGACACGATTCTAAGACTCCACCAAAAAACTATTAGAAGCAATGAACAAATACAGTAAAGATGCAGGATACAAAAGCAATGTACAAAACTCCATTTCCTTTCTATATACTGACAACAAAATTTCAGAAAAAGAAATGAAACCTCAAAGTTCTTTTAAGCCATATTCTCTGACTTGGTCACAGTTTAATTTGTCAAAAACAATAAAGCCTCAGCTTTTTGTTATTTTTGTGGGCCAAATATTCTTCATAATAATTGTAATACATATCTGAATATAGGGATCTAAAAGAATACTTTTGTCTATTTGAAAATGTTTAGAAGTAAAGTAACCTCAAAGTTATAACACATCCTGGGTCAGGGGGAGGCAGGCGTCCTGGTACAGTCCAGCCTACGGTCATTGAGAACTGAGAGCTACATGCACAGAACCTACTTCCAGCTAAGTTTGAACTCTGAATTGTATTGCAGGTGTCAGCTTGCAGTGGCCAAACTGTTTTGAAACTCCTTGTGGATTGTAAGTTGCTTTACAAAGATGCCATAAGGGTAAAAGGTAAACTTGGCCTTGCTTGGAATAATCTAGAAGTCTCTTGGAAACCTTTTCTACCCAGCAGACATTCTAAAGAGTTTACTGGGGGCAGAAAGCCACCTCACCAGCATGACTCTGGGTCCCTCCACTACATCCCTGCCTGTCGCTCCCACAACCCTGAAAACCAGCCCAAAGGGTCCACCGCACCATGGTCCCATGGCTGGTGGGCCCACACCAGTGCATGTCTTCAGCTTCATAAAATAGCTATGAGCAAGCAGTCAACCCAAGAGGAAGCACAAGGAGTCTATTCTGAAGCCCACCTTACTCCACTGGTTCTAAATTGTAACTATTTTATAATATTATTTTTTGACATTTCTTAAATTAGAATGTGTAATATTAGATAACAACTTAGAGTCAATTAATTACCATACATTTTATTCCAGCAATATGGTGATAAAATTGACTAAAGTATATGGAAAAAAGAAGGAAAGAGCTAAAGCACATACTATAGTGATTATTTAGGACCAGCAGAAAAAAAATAAGTGAGGATTTGCTTTTGGATTAAGGAAAATGTGAGGAGGATGCAAACTAAACGCAATTTGTACAGGGGCAGGACCCTGAGCAGCTGCCCTGATCTGGGTATTTTTCTTCTCTCCTTCTTCCCTGATGCCTATGGTATCCTCCCAGGTTCCCATCCCCCTCCCCCCCAGATGACCAGTGCATTCTAGCTACCAAAGCCCCACAATGGACCCCTTGTCAGGGTCTGTTCTTCCTTGTTTCTTTGTGAGTGCTTGTGCAAGTTTCAAACTCAGTAGTTCAATTCCATGATGACCACTCATAACCACCCATTGACTAATGAGCTCTAGAATATAAAATTCTAGCCATGAAAGTTTACTGGGGATATGCAGGGTTTCCCAGGGGCCCTCTAAATCTATGTCTTCCTGACTTTGAGGGGAGGGATGAGAGAGACTAGACTGGAGGGAGGAGGCAGACACCACCTGGCCTTTTCTCTTCCCCACTCATACCCACTGGTGACTGGTTTGAAATCTGGAGCCTACACCAGTTAGGGAGACACCTGGGAAAAATAGAAGTGCCACCATCTGTTCTCCAGGAGCTCCCCAGCCAAGGGAAATGGGTCTGGTTCCTAGGATCTCCCTGAGCTGGTGTTCTGGAGGCCTTGGGCTCTGCATTGTGCCATCCCCTAGAAAGACACCTGTTAACGTGGCATCCCTTCACAGCCTTTGGCAAATGCATAGAATGAAGGGGTCTCCAGTGGTCACTCACTAGTTCTTTTAACAAATATCTATTGAACACTTTACAATTGACATCTCTCTGCTCATGTACTTAGATGTTATTTAGGGACAGAGACAGCAACAAATCAAAGAGTCACCAAGAACCTGCCTGGCACTAATAAGTGCTGGGGAGAGTGTGAAAGCTAGGGATGCCACAGAGGGGTGGTTCTCTTAGGTTATTTGCTCTAAGAGGCCTCTCCCAGGAGGTGGCTCCCGATGACATGGGGGGCCCTGTCATAGAGAGGTAGGGGCTGGAACTTCCCAGGCAGATAAATGGCCATCCAGTGGCAGGGAGCAGATTATGCTCTTGGGGGAAAAAAGCAGACCTATGTCAGGTAGGGAGACTGGGACACACCAGAGCTTGAAAATAATGATAAGGCAAACCATCGACATTGATCATTATCAGGAAATTAAGAACTGCTGTCCAGGGTAATGATATGATTAAGGTTTTAAAAGATCACTCTACAACTCTGTGAAAACTCTATTGTAGAAGACCAGATGGAAACAGAGAAACCACGTGGGGGCTCGTTGCCAGTCCAGCCCAGATGGGATGAGCCAGCCTGACAGCAGGTAGGGTGGGTGTGGAGGATGCTCTGGCTGTACTTGAAGGGAGAGGAAATGGCGCTGATCAATGGATTGAAGTGTGGGAGTGGGGGATGGAAGGAATCACCACGGAAGCACCTATTGTTTTTACTCCAGTGAACTGGGAATTCTGGAGGAGAGGAAGAGTGGTGGCAATCACTGGGTTGTATCCATGTTGACTTTGAACTTCCTATTAGTTATTCTAGTGGACATGGGAAACAGACAAGTGGTTGTGGGAGCCAGGGGGCCCTGAGGATGGACATACTAGTACATGTTTGGAAATAGTTGGCTTACGAATGAAAGTTAACCGTTTGGCTGCTGACGTATTTTTTCGGACATATGCCAAAACTGTGGCACTAATTGCGGGTGTATGGGAAAAAATGTAAAACACTTTTTATACAATAAACTCACTTGTGTTGCTTTGCAACAACAAAAATTAAAAAATACCAATTGTTTACATAAATTTGTTTTAAATAAGAAGAGCGTGATAGCGCTCCTTAGCAGTCAAACGGTTCAAATCAGGTCCTAGATGAGATCATTCAAGTGCAAGTTTCATGTGGAGGATGCATAGGGTCCAGGCCAACCTAGGTTTCAGAGGGAGAGGGGCCAACAATGAGGCTGGGAAAGAGCACGGCGAGAGAGGTGGCAACGAGAGAGAGAGAGAGAGAGAGAGAGAGAGAGAGAGAGAGAGAGAGAGGTCATGAAATGCAAGCAAAGAAAGCACTACCAGGACACTCTGAGGAGTGTTAACAAGCGGGCCCTGTGTCTAGCTGTGAGTGTACCCACTGGCCTTTCCAGCTGCTGGGACCACCTGGGTGAAAGGACCCCTGAGGAGCTAAGTTCAACCAATTAGACTACTCCCTCCACAAATCTGAATTAAACTAAGAAATGTAAGTGAAGGTGGAACACAGCAGCTATTGAAACCATGTTCCCCGCTGCATGCCCTGACTACTGCAACTCACCAAACGGTAGCTATGGTCCCGACTTTCTCTCCAAAATGTGGGGTTGCATTTTCCATTGCCTATAGGTTGTTCATGGTCTTCTAACAAGTTCTCCACCTCTCTGCCTCCTGCTACTCTGTCTCTCGAGGTGGTAGGCTATCACCTCACAGCTCTGCCCTCTGCCTCTCCCAAGAAGCCTGCTGAAATCCCAAGAGGTGGCTATGTCCTTTCGCTCATACATGGCACACTGTCTTCTCATTAAAGTCATGAACATTATCAGCTCAATCAACGGTCCAGTTTAATGAACTTCACACTCAGCAGAGTGACAACCTGTTTTGGGAGGGAATTAAAGTAGACCGTCACCTATACGCCTGTCATCTTTGACTGTAACTGGAGCCCATGGCCCTACGGTGTTCCTGGATGCTCCTTAGAATATCGCTGAAGCCCTGAAACCATAGATAACATTGCAGATTAATGTTCATAGATGCATTTTCTATGAGGAGAGTATAACATTTTATTAAAATTATGAGAGTTGTGTGACAAAAATGTTTTCTTAAGCTGTATTGGGTACTAATTTTATTTTCTCCATAGTCAATTGCAAGCAAATCCACTCAAAGGGCTGAGGCTTTCCAAATTTTACATTCTTCATGTTGCCTAGTGAAGCACCACCTTTGTGCAATAGGAGTGATGCTGATTTGGATAGATGATAAATGTTTGGCACGTCTTTTCCTCCTGGAATCTTGCTGTGTGCAAATTCCTGGTTCTTCTTAGTGTTGAGATGTGAATTACTGGATGACTTTGGTCCAGATTTCCTTTTTCTCATAACTAATGCTCAAGGTGATGCAAATATTTTACTCAGAACTAACTCTGAAGGGCCACCGCAAGCCCTAACCCTGTCCTTAGAAGACCAAAGATGATTAGAGCTCCATGACTTCAGCTGTCTGAGAAAATGGGGAGCTCCACAAATACCATCTCTCTAGCCTCACTTGAACCTATTCAGAATTTTTTGGTGTTTTTCACTCATTTTTATACAGCATGGTGTTATCTCTTATGTCCAGAAGTATTTATGGGTGCCTGCCATATGTTTATACTGTTCTAGGCACCACACAGTCAACTATAAACAAAATAGACAAAAATTTCTAACATTATGGAATTTATCTTCTAGTGGGGCAGACAATAAAATTAGAATATATCTTCATATTCACACACACCCACACATATGTATATGTATAATATGTTAGATGGTGATAAGTGATAAAGAAAAAATAAAACAACAGTAGTGATAGAGTATGATCACAAACATATGTATAACTTATGCCGTGTGCTTAGACACTGGTCTCAATATTCTGCCTGAATGTCCTCATTAACCCCCAGGAGAACCCTGAGGCTGGTATGACCATGATCCCAATTTAAATCTGAGACAGCTGAGGCACAGAGATGAAGGGCAGCCAGGTGTGATGGGAGAGGAGGACTGCAGAAAGGAGTAGCATATATTAGTTGAGCATAATGGCTTGGGTTGATTTCTGGGGTCGCTGTTCTGTTCCATTGATCTATATGCCTGTTCTTGTGCCAGTACCAGTCTGTTTTGAGTTCAGTGGCTTTGTAGTATAACTTGATATCTGGTACTGTGATTCCTCCAACTTTGTTCTTCTTTCTCAAGGGTGCTGTGGCTATTAGGTTTTTTTTTTCCATATGAATTTTTGGGGTGTTTGTTCTAGATCTGTGAAATATGCTGTTGGTATTTTAATAGGAATTGCATTGAATCTATAGATTGCTTTGGGTAGTATGGACATTTTAATTATGTTAATTCTATCAATCCATGAACATGGTATATTCTTCCACTTTTTAAAATAGCTTCCTCTATTTCTTTTTTTTCAATGTCCTGTAGTTTTCCCAGTGCAGGTCTTCTACTTCCTGCTTAAGTATTCCTAAGTAAATTAATTGTTTTGTTGCAATGGTAAACAGATTTGTATTTTTAGTTTCTCTTTCTGAGAGTTCATTATTGGTGTATAAAAATGCCATAGATTTCTGGGTGTTAATTTTTTATCCTGCTACATTGCCAAATTTATTTATTTATTTATTTTAAAATATATTTTTATTGATTTAGAGAAGAATATAAATTATTTGGAATCCTTTTGCACAAAAGACGTCTCTTCTTTCCTATTTATTCAATCACTTATTTTATATTAACATAAATTCAGAGATATTTAATTTATGCTTTGAGTTAGATATATATTCCTTTATTTTGTTGCTGAACATTAGTCCATCTATGTCCAGTATATGGAAACAGCCAACACCGTCTTGTACAGCCTTGCTCCAGTGGTAGAATCAGCCATTTCTCCAATGAACCCTGGTTCCATTCACTGGAGAATGGTATTGAAAATCAAAATCAAGATCTGGGTGATACATGTGCTTGTTGCTACTAGGGTGTCTGCTTCCAAGTCCTCTTGGCCTGTAGATCAAGGGGATAGCTGTGTACATATAGTAAACCATATACATATATATACACTTGTCCATAAATATTTCTATAGGGAACCAGCTGTATCTATATCTAAGCAAAACAGAAGTTCATTCTGACATCTTCAACTCTCATTTATCATCATGTGGAGCATTCTAGCCTTCTCCCCTATGCTTAACTGTAACCTCCTATTCCCACCATTTACCACTGAGTTATGTAGTCTTTCAATTCCAGCATAAATCTATAGCAGTATCAGAATTCTAAATCTTTACCCCCATGGGAAACAAGATTATAAACTAGAGTAGAATATATATATATATACACACATATACATATATATAATTATACTGTCTACTCTCATCATACTCTAAAAGCAGCTGGAATAAAATATTTGCCAGTTTAAATTTCATTTTGCTTGTAGGCCTACAGATTTCACTAATTGCTAAAGTGACTTAGGTCAGGACCTTTTTTTTTCTTTAACACCTTCACTGAAGTAGTAGACTTGCTGCTAGACAAACTGATTTTTTTCTCCCCGACTAATTTTATTGCTGCTCACCCTTCTTTCTTTTTTTAAAATATTTATTGTTGAAAATATTTCACATGTCCCCTTTTACACTCCATTGACCCCTTCTAGCTCACCCCTTCCTCCTACCTTAGGCCTTCACAACCCTATTATCTGTGTCTATGGGTTATGCATATATGCATACAAGTTCTTTGGTTTCCTTCCTACCTACCTCAGCCTCCCCCCTGAAATTCAACAGACTGTTCCATGTTTCTATGTCTCTGGATCTATTTTTTTATCAGTTTATTTTGTTCATTATATTCCACATATGAGTGAGATCATGTGATACTTTTTTTCTCTCTGACTGGCTTATTTCACTCAGCATAATACTCTCCAGGTCCCTCCATGCTATCTTAAAGGGTAAAAGATCCTTTTTTTTTCTTTACTGCTGCATAATATTCTATGGTGTAAATGTACCACAGCTTTTTTTTTTATCCACTCATCTATTGATGAGCACTTTGGCTGTTTCCAGAACTTAGCTATTGTAAATTACATTAAGATAAACATAGGGTGCATACATTCTTTCTGATTGGTGTTTCTGGTTTCTTAGGATATATTCCTAGAACTGGGTCAAATGGGAGTTCCATATTTAACTTTGAGGAAACTCCATACTGGTTTTTATAATGTCCGCACCAGCATGCATTCCCATCAGCAGTGTACTAGGGTTTCCTTTTCTCTATGTCCTCACCAACATTTTTCATTTGTTGATTTGTTGATGGTGGCTATTCTGACAGGTATGGGTGATACCTCATTGTTGTTTTAATTTGCATGCCTCTGAAAATCAGTGACTCTGAGCATTTTTTCATGTTTCTTGGCCTTCTGTATGTCCCCTTTGGAGAAATGTCTATTTAGGTCCTTGGCCCATTTTTTAATTGGGTTGTTTTTCTTCCTTCTGTTAAGTTGTATGAGTCCCTTATATTTTGGATATTAACTCTTTATCAGACGTATCATGGACAAATATATTATCCCATACAGTGGGCTCCCCTTTCATTTTGTTGATAGTTTCTTTTGCTGTGCAGAGGCTTTTCATTTTGATGTAGCCCCATTTATTTATTTTCTCCTCAGTTTCCTTCACTCTAGGAGATGTATCTGCAAACAATCTGCTATGAGAGATGGCTGAGATGTTTCTTCTGGGATTTTTATGGTTTCATGCCTGTTGGAACTACGTCCCTTCATCCTACTTGATTATGCCAACTGTTGGGTCAGAGCCTCTCTGCTAGGGACTGGACCCCCTACTTGGATGCTGGGTATTCGACAGAGAAGCCACAAGAAGTTGTGGGTAGATAAGACAGTCTTTACTGTCAGAGCCAGTGGCCATGTAGCCATTGCTAACAAGTAGCCATTAGACAAAGCAGTTCTTCACAGCGAAGTCCCATACAGTAACCATGCACCGGATAGTTAACAATACATCTTTCCCACACAGCGGCAGCAGCCTCTGTACCCTCAGCAGCAGGCTGCTGGTCAGTAATACATCTTCCCCATAATACAGCCCCGTACTGGCTGGTCAGTAACAACTTTATAATACTTACGCAAAAGGCTTCTTTCCAAAATAGTGACGTCACTATTTTGGGTTATAGAAGAGCACACTTGTGCAGTGTACAGTGCGATAGCTGTGGCCTTGCTGTGCACCTGCGTATACCAATTCAACCTTGAACACTCTGATTAAGATTCCCACGCTCAGACAGGGCCCCACAATGTCTTAAGTCTTTTATCCATTTTGAGTTTATCCTTGTGTATGGTGTAAGTTGGTGATCTAGTTTCATTTTCTTGCTTGTATCTGTTCAATTTTCCCAACACCCAAGAAGAGACTGTCTGACTCCATTGTATGCTCTTGCCTTCTTTCCCAAATATTAATTGAGCATATTGTCTTGGGTCAATTTCTGGGGTCACTGTTATGTTCCATTGACCTATATGTCTGTTCTTGTGCGAGTACCAGGCTGTTCTGATTACAGTGCCTTTGTAGTATAACTTGATGTGTGATATTATGATCCCTCCAACTTTGTTCTTTTTTCCAGAAGATTGCTGCAGCTATTCAAGGTCTTTTTTGGTTTCATGTACATTTTTGGAGTATTTGTTCTAGACTTGTGAAATATGCCATTGATATTTTAATATGGGTTGCATTGAATCTAAAGATTGCTTTGGGTAGTATGGACGTTTTAATGATGTTAATTCTACCAGTCCATGAACAGGGTATGTTCTCCCACTTATTTATATCTCCCTTTATCTCTTTTTTCAATGCCCTATAGTTCTCCAGTGCAACTTTTTTCCCTCCTGGTTAATTTTATTCCTAAGAATGTAATTTTTGTTGCAATGGTAAATGGGATTGTTGTTTAGTTTCTCTTTCTGAGAATTAATTATTGGTTCTGTTGCATTCAAGCATAAAGCATGTCCTGTGCTCACTGAAGTTGACATAGCACAATAGGTACAGGGAAGCATCTATCTTAACTATGATACTCAGTTTCCTCTTCTTTAAAAGGAATAATCAAAGAACCTGCCTCACAGGCTTTTGTAGGAATCAAATGAGTCGATACATATAAAACAGCATAGGATTGGGACCATGAGTGTACCTGTAATGGTGATGATGACATTCTGATAATACCTCCTGGAAGTTTTAGGGTCTCTGAAGCCCTACAAATTTTGTGGTTTAAGATGAAAAGTTTTCAAAAATGAGACATTTCTGTTGTAGGTTTTGTGCCCAAGTCTCTTCTCTATGCCATGTCTTGCTAGCTGTAGATCCATCTGCATGTAGGCTTGGTAGTTCATCATGAGTCCATGGCAAGATTGCTTAAGAATAACGTTTTTAAACTCCCTACAATATTCTCTCTGCAAAATTCAAGCCCAGAGAAACACTTTTGTCATATGGAAGACCTTCTGAAGATATCATGTTTATTCCTCACAAACGGTCTCGGCCTTTATAATGAACGGTGGATATATATCCTGCAATACAGACCATTGGTCTCTGAAATCCAGGCTTTCTTTTCCTACAGCACACTACCATAAAAAGCCAGTTCTTCCGTGCCTGCAGATGCTTGGAAAAGGGTTAATATCCCCTTGGGTTATAAGCTTTCGGTAGTAGTGGGAGTTTGTGGATTATAGAGAAATAAATAGAAGTTTTCCTTTCAAATCTTCAATAATTAACTAGACAACTAATGCCTAAACACAGTGCTTTTCATGCTAATGAAGCCTGGGGGCTGATGAGGGAACTGTTTGTGGGCTAACAGCTATCAAATCTGCCTTTTGAACAGAATTGCTACATCATTTCTGCAGACAGCAACCCAAAAAGAAAACTTAGAAATCACTTGGGTTTAAGAGACAGCCACATCCTTTCTGAAGTGGCTAAACTACCTCTTTGTACTGAAGTTATTCATCTTGATAAAGTTAAGCAGGATCATGTTTTTATCTCTTACGTGATTGGGACTATTCTACAGTGTGGGGGAAATGTGTCTGTGTGTCCTGTACTTGGAAAGCTCTAAGAAGCTGCTCTTTTTGCTTATCTCCCTGGGAAATGTCAGCTGGATTTCTTATGGCTCTGGGATCCTTCAATGTCCAGCTGGGCACTGGGTGGAAAGTCCAGCACTACAACCTCAAGTGGCTCTGTTCTTCATCCCACCAGGCCAGAGCGCTGTGGAGACGGAGAAGTTGGCTTTGTGGAGCTGTGATAGCAGTTTTCGTGGCTCTGGGTAGTCCCTGATAGTTTGCACTGGAATAAAGCTGAAAGAATCTTTCCTGCAACCTCCTCATTTCTACATAAGAAAATTAAGTCACAGAGAGCGCTCCCATTTGCTGAGGCCGCATAGTGTCACATCTCTCCAGTTTACAGCTGTAACATTTGAAATGGGTCTTCACATGTAATCAAAACACAGGATTTTTTTTTTTTTAAGAAGGAAGGTAGTTTTAGGATTCAAGGTCCCTCTGTTAGTCTATAAAAGACAATGGACTGATAAGCCTTTTTCATTCTTTGAAGGCTTTCCAGGAAAGTGCTGAGCTTAGCAAGGACAAGAGCCCAGCTCATTGGTCCACACACTTCCCACCTGGGGCCTACTCACCACCCTTCATCCACTGGGGTAGGACTTCCCCGGTGTCCCTGTGAGCACACTCTGTGAGTCTGGGGGAGGGGGCCAGGGGTGCTGGCTGCTGTCTTCCTCTCAAGGCTCCGCAGGTGTGCAGGGTCTGTGCCTGGCCTCCAAGGCTGGACCTGGGGCATGGGAGTGGAAGGAACAGTGAGGACTACTTGGCACGTTTATACGGAAATGATTTTCAAACTTGTGTCAGGATGGAGAGCCCTCTGCTTATGGCCTTACAGATGAGAAAGACGGAAGAGGGACACATGAGGGGCTAATGGTCACAGTTCCTTCCACTCTTCCGGCTCCGAAAGGCTCAATTCCAACTGCTATCAGTTAGGGGGGAACAAAGATAATAAGAGAATGCACACTTCTCACCTGTCTGTCCGGAGAGGCCTTGTTTCATTTCATTTAATTTATTATTATTTTTAAGCACGAAATCCCAGAAGTGTAACCACAAAAAGAACCAAAAAGAGTTTTTAGAGTCCTTGTACAATCAATTATATTTCTTTCTGGGTAGTGTGTCTGCTGGCTGTGCATTGTTTGGGATGTTTTCTCTCTTGCCTGCTGACCTGTGGATCTCTGTCTGTCTTTCCCATGACAATTAGCTCTGTGGTTGGTTGCAATTTGCACAAGCTGCTTTCCTTTACCAACACTTACAGAGATTAAAACCAGGCCTGTGAGGGGCTGTGTCTTAAATCCACTTGCATAAAACCAGTAAATCCCCAAAGTGTGGAGGATAGTGGTTATTTGACCTTTTGATACCGAGAAAGAATGACAGGAAGTGGAGGGAGACCATGTTCCTTCAGATGCAGCTCAGGATCCACCCAAACCACTCTGAACAATAATGTTTGTAGCTACGATCAGGTGTGCTATTACAATCAGCTATTCTCTACAAAATTAAAATATTTAAAAACACAAGCCTTGTTTGTGTGGTCCCTGTGAATTGAAATGAATCTTAAAAAAATTACAGACTTTTAAAAATTAAATTTCTATGTAATTTTAAAATGTGAATTACTGCATTTATGATTCTATTGCAGCACTAGGAATTCAGGAACGTTTATATTTGGAGTTCTCAGTTGTTAGTTCATGCCTTCAAATTGGTATGTGAAATGAGATGCACCAGAGACAGGAAAAAATACAGGTTACAAGTTCCTTTTCATCTCCCTGCGGGCCCCTTCCTCACACCCAAGTACTGAATCATTAGGAAGCAATGGCAGGCCCTTCGAGCCTGAGAGGCTCTGATGGAGTGGGGCAGCAATGCTTGTCAGTTGACATCTGTCTATTTCTTTTCTTCTCACTAGACCCCAAGCTCTGTGAGGGCACCTGTGAATGCCTAGATCCCAACATGGTGCTGGTGTTCAGTAACTCATCATGAAGATAGAAAGGAAAGACTTCATGGCTATGACAGAAGGTGTGGACAGGCCTGGAAAATGACCAAGTAGTCCCAGTAGAAATGATGCATAGGTGTCCAGAAGAAGTTTGCCAAAAGGCATCCCAGGCAATGTAGGCAATGTGAAAAGGATCAGGAATGAGAAAATTTGGCGAGACCGGAGCATGGGGCCCAAGAGCAAAATAGTGAATGATGAGCCTGAGACACATGTACTGTGTCCGAAAATGAAAAATCCTCTATAGCCTGCTGAGGAATATGGACACAATCCTGAAGGCTTGGAAACTGTAGGCCCATTTCAATGCTCTCAGATTCACATTTTACGTTGATCACTCCCAGGTTGGTGTGGGGCAGGGAAACCAGGCAGAGACTGTTGTAGCAGACACGCAGGCTGATGGGTGCCAGAGCAAAGGAATGACTAGAGATGTACGGAAGGGGCTGTAACTGAGAAGGAGAGAGGAACTTAGTGACTGATTATGTTTACAGAGGTGTGATGAAATACAGGTGCCTCAGGGTTCAGGCTTGGGAGAGGAGGTGGGTGGCTGGTCATTCATAGGGGTGGAGAGTTCAGAGCAGCATACTTGAGGTGAAGGGTCAAGGAAAAATGTAAATTTATGGATGCATTTGAGATGTCTGTGGGATTTCAGTGGCCCCTGGATATATGGATTTGGGCCTGAGGTGGAAGAGGTCGGTGATGCCATGGAGTAAGCCCAGACTGAGGGAACAGTGAGAGGCAGACTGAGGGAAGAGCCAAGGAAACATGAAAGGATCTCTAGGGGCGGAGGAGAGCAGGGAAGTCTGCACACCAGGTGAGAGGTCAGGCCGCAGACCCGGGTGGTACACCTGAAATTCTGCTACGAGTAGCCAATTCTCTATGAAAAAAGTAGGGATGATGAAATGACGGGAAAATGCCCAGTCAGGAAAATCTGGGTTTGGTTTTGAGATGGGAGTTGCTTATTGGTAATCCTGAGCATGGAATTGGAGTGTCATGCTGCCAGGGTTCTGTGTAACACTCCATGAGCTGTGTTTGATTCATGCAGGTGATGTTATCTTATGCCTCAATTTCCTCATTTCTAAAATGAGCATTAAAATAGAAACGACATGAAGAGATTCAATGAGAAAAATGCATGTATGATGCAGAGTTGAAAATCTAGCAAACAATAAATGTTCCATTAGTGATCATTGTTACTGAGATTACACTTGTTAGTTAACATTTCTATGTGGAAGGGAGAGTTTGATAGAGTGAGGTCCCTGGTGTTGGGGGAAGGACATGCTTCGCACAGGCATAGCAATTAGCCTTGACAAGTGTGAGCACCTCTTCTTCAGAGATGTGAGATGCAGAAAACAGTGGGATAGATGCTAATTCATCCAGTTTCCCTTCAGAACCATCATTAATCACCTTGCTCCCCAAACCCTCTGTAATAAAATATAAAGGAAGAATTCTGATGGGCATTCTGGAATCAGAAAGACCCTCTGGAATTCTCTGGACTACATCTGGGTGTGTGATGTGCATTTAGGTGTGTGTATGCTCTGGTGTGTATCTGAATCCAAGACTAGACAGACAAGGGGAAATTTTGCAAAGCCATTGCATTTTCACTTATATTCTGTGTTCTTCTTCATTTTCCTTCCAGATTCTAGGTAGTTCATTCATGCTTTGGCACAGGTACCCCTCTGCCTCAGAGGGACTGTGACTCATTGGAGCTGCAAGTTGGGTATTTTCTTGACATTTCCTGAGCCATGTCTGGCTCCGACTGGTGGCACTCAGTGGCCTGTGGCACCTATTCATGAACACAGGCATTACTGAGTGAGCTGTTTCTCAATTTTTCTTTCCATCGGAGTTGGCGTGTCTACCATATGTCTGATTTGGAAAGCAAAATCCTCTTCTCTGTAAACACCCTGACATGTGGCACACATTTACACAAAGAATTCACACAAAGCCACGGGAAGGAAAGACTTCTTGTTTTGCAGTTGAATTGCTTTCCGTATGTTTCAGGCATGTGTCCTTATGCATCCATTTTTATATTTAGAAGGCGACTTCATATTTGCAATACCTTTTCAATACCTGCAGTTGTAACGAAATGGTTTTATTTTCTATATAAATAATAAGAGGTGGGTAGTTCTTAGTGTACATGTAAGGAGAAAGGGACAAATGAATTGTGGTCATGAGGAAGCACTACAATGAATTCCCATCTGTCCTCCTCTCCTGTCCCCAGTGAGATGGCTCATATAAGCTTGGCTGTAAGTTAATTTCCTTCCATTTTCAACTTTCTTGCTAGTTTCAGGTGGCAGTAGCAGGTTTGCTATTTGCCAGGTGCCTCAATTCCAAAATAAACTGGGATTGGACTGCCCACTTTATCGCAGTCTTTTCATAGCAAAAATGCATGCAAAGGGTACAATTACAGTGCCAACCCTGTTTGGCTTATTCGGGCTTAAAATTCATTAAACATTTAAAAAGTAAGAAAGAATGCTTATTATAAAACTCTGTTAAGTGTTAATATTTATTCAAGCAGGAAGGGTTTTCCTAAAAATAACATAGAGCAGCCTTATAGCAAAGAAGATAAATCCAATGGAAACTGTTACTTTTGGCATTTCACTTAATCTTTTATATATGAGTCTGTGGGTGAAAGTTCTGGATTGTTTTGTGTTCTGAAGAACAGACACAGTGTACTAGGACTTGTGTTTTATTATTGAGTGTTTTTTTAATATGGGAAATTAAGACTCTTTGTTGACTATTAAACTTATAAAATTCTAAACTGTGATTTTCTGAAGTGGGGGAGTATAACCTTTCTTCATCCTTCGGGGGAAATTTCACAACCTGTGATGATTTGTATATCTGGGGTCTTCAATGCTGAATGTAAAGGATTTTGCCCAGTCTGAAACTGCTCTGTAGCCCCAGAGGTGTGTTCCAGAAGTGGGAGCGCGTGTTGCCAGATGTAGGTTTCAATCCCCAAGGCACCCCAAGCAGGTGGCTGGATTCTACTGACAAGTATTATCTACTTCCTGTGTCAAGGACAGCAGGCTTTCTCCCTCTTGCACAAGTAATAGAACCAAAATGTTTCTTTTTAAGGAAAACTTTCAAAGTCAAGAAGATTTATTTCTGTCACAATCTGGAGACTCATTCCCTGTGTGATGTTTGTTATAGCCTTAATTACACTATATTAAAAATGCTAGCTCTGCACCTCACAATGTGCCTGTGGAATCACTTGATTTGTTTTGGCTCAACTCTTCTCGTTTGCTCAGAATCTGAATCTTGGCAAAGAAATGGGAGCCAGAGTCCAAATCCAAATGACTTGGAGTTTGCAACACCATGAGGGGGGACTGTTTGCCTACCCACTTACTGCCTTTGAAACAGTTCTGGAAATTGGGTTAGACAAATGTTTACTTTCAATATCTTAGGGAGAAAACGGGAGGGGACAAGATGATGAATGACCAGGTATCTCTTCTGGCTTACAAAGAGTGCTTGCTGAAGCTGTAGCTGTAGCAACCCTTGAGGTGCAAGGCGGGACCCTGAGCCAGCCTTGAGAGGGAGGACCAAGAGGTTTGAGGGGAGAGCAGAGTCAACACCTTCTGGTGTCCTTCGTCACTTTTGTCATCAGCTCTTTGAAGCTCTTGCCAGTCACCAGCTGAACTCTGTGGCCTGTTTGAGGCTGATAGGAACATGGCTGCCACCAATCCTAGAGTGGTTTCATGAGAGCAGTTGATAAGGCCACTGGAATCCAGGAGATGACAGGCAACACCAGACAGGCTCTGAGGGTGTGTTTACTTCTTGGGGTAGAAAGTCAGGGATGGTCCTACAGGAGGGTCAGTGATACAGACAGACTCAGATGTAGAGGCTGCACAATAAAGATATTGTCCTATGTGAGAATTATGATGGGTTTTTATTTTTAGTGATTCAAGTTATCAAAAAATTATTATTTGAACTGTATGCACATTTAAAAATATGTTTCAGGGAACAGAAGAACTTCTGAAGAACCAAGGTTTGGTCCCAAAAGGGAAAAATGCATGGGGATTATTTGCAAAATGGTCTTGAGGCGACTGGCTTTATAAACTACTTTTCCCTAGAAACAAATAAGTATACATAAGTCCCAATGATACATTCATTGTTTTAAAATAACTTCTGGTTTCCATACCTATTTCTAAAATGTATCCAAAGACAGGAAACAACGTGAAACAGCACAATGAGAGGTTTTCAAAACAGGCATGGATAATGTAGTCACTAAAATCAAGGAATCCGATAACTAATAAGATTATTAATATTTGTTTTTTGGCTTTGAAGTTTTAAAAATCTTTAACATGCACATAAACTTGGGTATAGAAATCAACCTTAAATGACATATAAACTTCTTTGCTGCAATCATTTTTGGTGGTGCTTTAGGAAAAGAAGCATAAAATATTCAAAATCACTTCATGATTTTGAGAAAATATATCATTTTTAACATTTGGAGACATTTGCTTACACACACACATTCATGCTTTGGCACAGACACATTTAAGCGATACACCCACACACAAAAAAGTGTGTGTGTGTAATTATAAAATAGGAATTATGCAGTTCTGCATTGTTCTTTTTTCCATTTATATCATGGTATAAGCATTTTCCCATCATTAGACATTGTTTACAAATCATGAGTGAAAGGCAGAGAGAAATTCAGGATTCTGGGTCATAATAAATAGAAAATAAAGTCTAAACTTCAACTCTTTCAGCTGCTAGCTACATTTCCCTTCATTACAGTGTCCTCCATTAAAATGATGTACTGAATAATAAGACCTTTCTCATATGGTAGTTTGGAAGATGCACTGTGTTAACTGGTATAAAAGGCTTGCTACATACTGAATGTGGTCAGCTACTACTATAGAACTGAAATATTTCACAGTATGTCATCATTTTAAATGTGCATAATTTATTTATTCTTAAACTCTCTGTTTCTGTTGTTTTTCACTTAAATAAACATCATACTAACACACAAACTGTATGGACATCTCTGTTTTTTTTACTGACCCAGAATGGACTCGCAGAAGTGCAATTGTTGCATCAAAATATATGACTATTTTAATGGCTCTGCATTTTTACAAATAAATACTTTTCCAGAAAGTTTCCCCTTCCATCATAGTTGTCTCATTATGCTGTGAAGGAAATTATGTGATTGTTTGATTCTGTGGATATAAAACTCCGTGCAAAAATAGAGAGCTAGTGTTTGCCTTAGTTGGCATTGTGTCCCTAGTCCTAGTATTGTCCTGAGCACTCAATGCAATGTTTGTTAATTCAATGAGTTGAACAACCAAGTCATCCTAAGTGAAATGGTTTAAATGTTCTGGGAAAAGCTTTTTCCTGAATATTTAAAAATGAAATTTTCAGAAATAGACCTTATCATTAATTACCTCTTTGCCTTTCAGACACCCTACTGCTCCCCCCCGCCACTTCTCCTTCTTTGCTATTCCCTTAATTTCCCCTCCCCCCATCTCATCTCCACCTTCTCCTTTTCCATTCTGCTGGAGCACCAAGACCTGCTTTGTCCAACGCAATAGCCAGAGAAAGATATTCACGACTTGAGTTCCTCAGTCACGCTGGTCACACTCCATGTGCTTAGTGCCACACGTGGCTAATGGCCACCACCTCAGATAGTGCCAACAACATTGCCATCAGGGCAGAGAGTTTCACTGGACATGCTGCACGGACAGTGATAGCGATGCTTCGAGTATCACCTCCACAGGTTCAGTCCTTTCATAGCTCCCTGCGTTTTCCCTTATGATATTTATTACAATTGAAATGAATGACTTATCTAATACTTTTTGTTTTTGGTTCCATCTCTAAAATTTAAGTCCTCAAGTATCAGGATTATATTCATTTTATTTGTGACTCAGCTAGTACCTAGTACCTAGCAAATTCTCAATGTTTAGGGAAGAAAAGGAGGGAGGGAGTGCAGGAGGGAGAGAATGAAGGAGAAGGAGGGCAGGAAGACATGTGGAGGCACAGCCGTTGTCTGGAGCAGGCCCCGTGCTGCAGTTTGCTCTCTAAATATGACTCATCCTCACAGCTCTGGAGGCGTGGATGGGCTCCTCCATCAGACCATGATTGGCAGGTGATCAGGGAGGAAGGAGCAGTTGCCCGCTTGCTTCCTCTTTTCGCTCCTCAAATTGATGAAACCTAAACTGCAGCAGGAAACTAGAGAGGTTTGGGTTGAATGGAAATCTCTGTTCTCTGAATAATTCTACGTGAACAATTTTACCTTTCGAGGTGTCACGCAGAAACAAATATACTTACTATTACATATTTTTTTCTAGTCTCTGTCTATCCTCAACAAAAGTAGGAGTTTCTAAGCACTGATAGGTTAGTATTTTCTGAACATATACAGTACCTTAAGCTATTAATAGTATAGTTGAGAAAATAATGGATTATAAAATTCAGATTATCTAGCACACAGACCTATTCTAAATAATTATGTTCCCATGTTTGGGCTTCATATGATCAAATCGAAAATCAATTGCAAACATGGAGATACAAATTAAAACTACAATGAAGTATCACCTCACGCCTGTCAGAATGGCTACTATCAATAAGAAAATAAACAACAAATGCTGGCAATGATGTGGGGAAAAGAGAACCCTAAGACACTGCTGGTGGGAATGCAGACTGGTACAGCCACTATGGAAAACAGTATGGAGTTTCCTCAAAAAATTAAAAATAGAACTATAGTTTGACCAAGTGATCCCACTTCTAGGAATATATCCTAATAAACCAGGAACACCAATCAGAAAGAATATATGCACCCCTAGGTTCATAGCAGCACTATTTACAATAACTAAGATCTGGAAACATCCCAAGTGCCCATCAGTAGATGAGTGTATGAAAAGCTATGGTACATTTACACCACAGAATACCATGGAAAAAGGAGAAGAAGAAGGAGGAGGAGGAGGAGGAAGAGAAGGATCTCTTACTCCTTGGGGCAGCATAGAGGGACCTGGGAAGTATTATGCTAAGTGAAATAATCCAGTCAGAAAAACACAAATATCACATGATCTCACTTGTAAGTGGAATCTAATGAACACAATAAATTAACAAAAAATATAGGTCCAGAGGCATGGACCAGACTGACATATCTCAGAGGGAAGAAATGGGTGTGATAGGAAAAGATGAATTGAAGAACTTATAGTGGGTCCGAGCTCCTCTGTTGGGGACAGGACCTCCTTGGATGCCGGGAATTGGAAAAAGACACAAGCAGCCGCAGGTAGACGGGAAATGCTTTATTGCAGACAAAGCAGCCAGGGCTAGCTCTTCAGTAGCACCTTTTATACCAACTCAAACAAAAGTGGCTTCTTGCCAATTAGTGACATCAGTGTTATGCAAAACAGGTGGCTTATGTAAGAGTGTGTCTGCTCAGTGCCTATACTGATACTGCTGAGTCATTTCCTTCACGCATGCCTATGGCAAACAGACCTTTAACATCCGGTGTACTCTGGTCAGGGCCCCCACAACTTATATACATATATGCAGAACCAATGGATACAGATAATAGTGTGGAGAAGGCCTGGGGTGGGGCAGGGGCTGGCGGGAGGAGGAAAAGGGGGGGAAATTGTGGGACATCTATAATACTGCCAACAATAAAAAACAAACATGGATATGATGCACTCTGCAGACATTTGGTGTATTGCATACATATGTGTGTTACAGAATGCATGAAATTCTCTACATGTATGTGTACATATGTTTAGGCTAGGTGTGAGGGCCTGGAGGGCAGGAGACCACAGGGGCGGGGAAAGGGCTGGCTCTGGCTGCAGTGGCAGGTGCCAGGCAGCTGGAGAGCACCAAGCGAGGAGGGAATGAGCCATCCTGCTGAGCATGCTCAGGGGGAGTCCTCCACTCACACTCCATCTCTTGTCCTGAGTCATTGAGACCATCTGGAATTTTTTACATCTTCTGGAATTGTTGCTAACTAAAATAATTTTGCTGGTCAGGCAGCTTCATATACAGACAGCCACTTTTATAATCAAATCCATCACAGAGACATTAAATATAAATTTATTAAATATAGCACCCAATTTCTTATAGAGTTCAGCAGCTCATTCTCACTTCCTCCCTCCCATTAACCTCTCACCATTGCCAGAATGACTACTTCAGGTAGAATTTTGTTGCTTATTTCAACCAAGATTTAAGCCACATATTTCTTTATCTCCTAACCTTGGGTTTTTTCTTTTCCTTAGTATGTGTTTTCAAGAATCCACTATCAAATGGCTTCTGAAACTTTAGTAAAGTAGGAATGGGATGTCAGGAGGCCCCATGCTAAGTCCTGCTGCTGAGATAAGAGCAACACCTGGCTAAGTTAGTTAGTTATCACTTCCTAATTTCTGACATACTCCCCCCTACCACCTCCCCGCGCGTGCACACACACACACACACACACACACACACACACACTGCCATCTCCAGAAGCCTAAAAGGAAATGATTTCCCTAGCAAAACATTGCTCTTTCATTAAAAACCCATCAATCAACCTATCATCTATCTATCTATCTATCTATCTATCTATCTATCTATCTATCATCTATCTATCTATCTATCATTTATCTATTTTGGCTTATATTTGAAGCTTTTAAAAATCTGAACTAATATTAGCCTAGTCTGAATTTAGGAATGAGAAACAAACAGCTACCCATGATCCTTCACTAATTATCCTGGTCATGACCTGCATCGAGCAAGGCTAGTGTTAAACACTGAGGCTTTGAACCAAAATGAATATGCAAGAAAATGCACACTCCAAACTGACTTTGGCTCCTGTAAAACATGAAAGACTGTGGGAAAGAAACAAAAAAGAATGCTAACCAGAATTCTCTACTTCCAGGCTTCACCTGATGGTCTGTCACAATTTAAAATGTATTTTACATTTGCTAATGCATTTACTATTTTTATTTATTCATACATTATTTATCTCAGTGCTTAATCTATCTCAGATATTGTAATAAATTATGGAAACACAAAGAAACATAACATTTTTCACACTCTACTAAGAAGATAGACTGATAGTAGCCTTTGGTAGTGGATAGCAAAAAGAGGAATTGGAAATTGTGTGAAAAAATATATACACCCATGAGCAATCTAAAAAGGTTCAGGCAGAACCTTTAAATTATATAAATGATTGTAACAGGTTGTCCTTTGTCACTGGGTCTAACACAAGCCCTTCTAGAAGATGCGAAGACAGAGAGAATATAGGATATTGGGCACCCCCAGTATAGAACACTGGGATGCATCATTTTTGAAGTGAAAAAGTATTTGTCATTCCAAACCCATGTCCCCCACATTATAATTCTATGGTTTTAAAATTAGGTTTTCATAAAAATGAGCACACCATGTTTGTGTGTACATGTATGTGTGCACTTAGTGAGACAAAAGATTATCCATATTCGAGGCTAAGTCAATAAAACTTAGATGGATTTTAGTGAGTTCCCATGGGCTGTGTAACTAGACTTATTTGGCTTGAATCCAAGCTGTGCAACCTTAAGTAAAGTTCCTAATCCTTGTTCGGTTTCATCACCTGTAAATATAAAAAAAATTATTACTTACTTTCTAGGTTTGTTGTAAAAATTAAAAGAAAATAGTTGTTCTGTGAAAAGTGCTTAGTGATGTACATTGCTCAGTAATTGCTCCTCTTTGGATTATAGCCCATTGTCAATGACATGATGTCAGTAGATCATCCAAAGCACAGATTTGTTTTGAGTCTTTACTTTTGCCTAGTTACATGCTCTCTGTGTGCGGTTCCAATGCATTTTCTCTCTCTCATTATTTCTCCTAAACTCGGCAGTCTCTCTTGTCATATCCCAGAGGACACCATTCTCAATGTTTTTTACCTCTTAGGTAGCTAACTATAAAATGAGTCCTTTCCTGCTTGAGGTGGGGTGTAAGCCCTCAGTAAAGAAGGTGGGGGGTCAGCCTTCTGTGTTCTCCTGAGCCAGCCATGCATCCTGTGTCCTCCAGGAAAAGAGGGGCACAGATGCTGTTGTAGTGACATTGCAAAGCCTCACACGGTGACCAGGATGGAGCTGAGCTGCTGCTCCTCACGCTCAAGGCATCCACACACACAATGCTTCACTCTTATGTATGTTACCAGTCTTTCAAAGTCCCTCTAATTTCTTGGTTAGAGTCTAGAACTACACTGCATTATAATAGTCACAGCCACAGGTGGCTATTTAAGTTTAAATTAATGAATATTAAATAAAATGAACACTTTAGTTCCTTAGTCACACCAGCCACATTTCCAGTGCTCAGTAGCCATTGGGACTAATGACTCCCTATTAAACAGCACAGCACGCAAGGTCATCCGATCATCACAGAACAGTTGTTGAATAGCAGGTGTCTCTGGCCAGCTATTCAGCAGTTGATTTGGGTCAGAATTTGTGCATCAGTTAGAAGAATAAAGGATGCCTCAGACTGTGTCCTCCAACTTCGGTGCATGCACAACATGGTCCTTCCTTTATTTAAAGGGAGACCACTTCACTTAGGTCAGAGTGTACTTCTGAATTTTTTTTTGTTTTCTTCACTGAGCATGAATGAGAGAACCTGAGTGGAACAGGCATTTTGAAAGTTGAGGGCGGGGGTGGGGGAGAAGATAAAAGAATATATCTGAGGGAGTAACAAAAGGCCAGAGCTGAGGCCCTCAGCAAAGTGATGGAATCTGCAAGAGCCAGCTGAGAGCTGTGGACTTCAAAGGTCGAATGCATTGGATTTAAATTCTCTTTCCATTGACACTGATGGAGATCAGCATCAGCAAAGGAAGTCTGGAGTCACCTTAACAAATACATGAGTGTAGAGCAGCGGTTCTCAACCTGTGGGTCGCGACCCCTTTGGGGGTCGAATGACCCTTTCACAGAGGTCAATAAGACTGTCGGAAAACACATATATAATTACATATTGGCTTTGTGATTAATCACTATGCTTTAATTATGTTCAATTTGTAACAATGAAAATACATCCTGCATATCAGATATTTACAATATGATTCATAACAGTAGCAAAATTACAGTTATGAAGTAGCAACAAAAATAATTTTATGGTTGGGGGTCACCACAACATGAGGAACTGTATTAAAGGGTCACGGCCTTAGGAAGGTTGAGTACTACTGGCCTAGAGGTATGCCATGCCTTTAATGAAACAGAAAAATTCTGTCATCAACTCAAAGATACCACAAGACACACAAGTGGGCCTCTCAGTTGCTGCATTGGAATTCTCTCTAGCTTTATTTTCTTAAGAGAGATACGTGAAGGACAGCACCCATATTCAAGGAAGTCACTATTACACAATTAAGATCTCTTCCCTAATCCATGTCAAAGAAAAACAGAACTCTTTGCAGCACACCCGAGGAATAGAAAACAGGAGTAAAGGAAACATTCTTGGTGAAAAACAAAAGGAAATAACAGAAATCTGGAATTCAATGAATTCTTTGTTATATATCATTTTGTATTCTATATCTCTAGGATTCTTGATAAACATGGCTTTGAGATGTAAGTTATTTTTTGGGGGGGAGGTAGGGGTCAAAAATCTTTATCTAAACAGTGGTGTATAACTTCCGCCACATGGATACAACCATGGAGGTATTTTAGTTTCTGGCAAATGCTGGATCCTGGTGCTGCCAGAGGAATTCATGGGCCAGATTTCCCAGCCATGAGTGGGAGTGAGGTTCTTGGGGTATCTTCAGAAAATGAATTTTCTAAGACTCGCATGGGAGGATGGGGTATAGAAAAAGATTTTATGCAGGGAGTTACAGTTTTGGGGTTCAAAAGTCCCCTGCCCCTTAAGCCTGAAAAGGGTGCCGCTGGGGTTCCAGCAGAGCCAGAAACAAGGCCAATGTTGAGAGTGTCCATTCCATGCTGCAGCCAGGTGCGGTTTAGTATCCAAGCTAATTAAAGCCCATTAGTCCATGTATGGAGTCCAACATGGCTGTGCACCATGTGGGCACCGGGAGTATATCCTCCTGCCACAGGAGAGCCAGGAACCCGGCGTGCCAGAGAGAGAAGAGAGAGAGCTTCTGTTGTTTGGAAGTTTATATATTTAGATTTCATGCACTTGCAGTGGCCACACCCACCTTGGACACTGACTCACTTTCACTGACGGGCAAGCACCTTCCCACATCACTCAGACCTTTGCTGGGCAAATGTCTAAACTGCCTTTGACTAGTCCTTTCTCCCATCAATCAGTGGGGAACGGACTTGGAGAATGTTAAATGCAGCTTTTGGCAAAGCTGTATAAATGGCATGCCTATATTATCTGGCCTTCCTTTTCACTCCTTTCCTGTTAAATAATAATTAGGTTATTACAACAGCATCACTGTTATTGGTTTACACAACATGAAAATGTTTCAATACCATTTTTTTGGAAATTGTAGTAAACAACTTTTGAGACATAGTCACAGGGACTATATCAGTGGAAGAAATATATATGTATATATAGATAAACTTATATAGAGAGTTATATCTTTATATGTAAGTAAACATAAATATAGAGGTTAGATACAGGTATAGATAATTCCTTTATATTTTTGTTTAGAGAGTGTTCAATAAATGGCAGAGGGAGAAAGTGGAGACAGGCCAGGGTATGTCCTGACTCACGTTTCTAGTGCTGCCTCTGGGATCTACCTAGGATTCCATAGATCTGCAATGACCAGAGAGGAATCTCTACTAACACTGACAACCACCCATGTCACAGGCCTCAGTATTCCTGAGGGCTCTGTGGCCTGGAGAACGACCATTTATAGTTAGCCTGGACAATGTTTTTCCTTTCTTAATTGAAACTCTCCAAGCTTGGGTGGGCTGTGGGGAAGGGGGTGCACCTTTAACTGATGAAATTTTGAGGGTGGACACACCCTTTCTCTAGCTCTGCCTTTTCATTCTTAGTTCTCACTCCTGAACATGGATCAGCAACCTTTCAGTAGCCCCTGTGAGGAAATGTGTGGTCTGTAAAACTCAGTGCGGCAACTTGGCAACCCTCATGCCTGCATCCCTGGCTCTCAAGCCGGTGTGTGTTGTAGGAGTGGGGGTGGAGTTCATATTATTCACTGCAAAGTGAAAAGACCAATAAATATTTATCTTTTTGAAGTGAAGTTGCAGAAATAGGCATCAAGTACATTTGAAAGAAAGAAAACAAGCAATGTACTCTTAGTGTTCAGTGGTAATCTGGAATTATGATTAGCTCTGTCTAAGCACCTAAGATGATGATGAAACACTCACTCATTTCTCTTTGGCTCTTGTTCCATCAGTGACGAAGGAGATGGGAATTTGTTTCCATTATGCTCATGGGTTGGTGCAGATTGCTCCATGCTCTCCTGTGTGTCACCCTGTGAGTGCCCCTCCTAGTAGGAACAATACACAAGGGACTTCATAGAAAGCTCACAGAGGGAGTTCAAGTCCCACCTCTTCCTCTTGTGCTTGGCTGTAGCCGTGGTAAGTGAAGCAGCACAGCTCCTGCGGTCTACAGTCCAGGGCAAGTGTGATGTTTTGGAACCAACGTATTCTGGGAGACAAGTCTCCCTGTGATAGCAACGAGAAGGGAAGAAGAGTTATTTGGTGAGTTTAACGATGCCGTTTAATTAAATCATTTGCAGCAAGCTGGAAGAGAAAGAACATTAAAAGCAGACCAGGTGAACAAGTTTGGCTTTGTCAATAACCAACAAAACTGGCGGAGAGGAATGGTGGCAATCATTGCTCAAACAAGTTCTTCCTTCCCTCCAAGAAATGAGGTGTGGTATATAGAATCCATTGTAACTAACTGTAAACAGGTGCATCTTAAACCCTTGATGCCAACCTGCTCAAACATGTTATGACCCTTAAGTTAAGTAGCAGCTAATTACCTATGCCTTCTGATTGGTGAAGGGACTGCAGCTGGTTCTGTAGGCAAGTGGAGTCATTCCAGGAGACACTCACACTCATGTCTAGACCTGTGAGTTGTTCAGGGACAAGCCTTTGGTGAAGTTGTGCATTTCTTCATTTCCCCTCAACTACCAAGGCAATTCTTAACAACCCTACCCAAGGGGCTTCAAGGAAAGCTCCCTGAGAGAGTCAGAGTCCCACCCTTCCTTTATATTAATGAGAATATAAAGTATGATAGCCGAAAAAGCTACGGGAAATAATTTTATCCTTTTAGCAATGGTTAGGTCTTAGAATTCTGATGCAAACCAATCACAGGGTATCATTTTGGCTGGTGGTCCTCAGATTACCTATATGGATGATTTTTGTTTGATGATTGACTTGGATTAACGTGTTGCCTCTTATTACAGCGGGGCCTTGACTTATGAGTTTAATTCGTTCCATGACGGAGCTCGTAACTCAAATTACTCGTATGTCAAATCAACAGTGAACGAGTGAGACACGTGATGCTGGCTGATGTGGCCTTCACTGTGACGTTCGCTGCGCCAACTAGCGGTGGGGTATCTGAAGCTGGCTCGTAACCCGAATTTTAGCTCGCAACTCAAAGCAAAAAATTGGCCGAGAGATGGCTTATATCTCGAAAAACTCTTTAGTCGGGACACTCGTAAGTCAAGGCCCCACTGTACATTACTTACCCTATGTTTTAACCTATTGTATTTTCTGCCAATTTATTTCTCTTTTGTAGAGCCTATCAGATTGCTAGGAATAATTTTCTGCAATTCATACTCAATTCTATTCTAGAGATCGTCAGTAAGTACCCTAACCTAGTGACTTTGCCACTAACTTGGGGTAGGAGATATTTGTATAGATGATCTGGAGGTGAACAATGAAGAAGAGCACCAGGGTTGCAAGTGAGAGCTTTAAAGTTCCTGAACCTATTTTTGTATGTATAACATTGTATTTTTACTTCCAAAGTGAGAATCTCTAGAATGATGTGTTATGGGGTCCCTTAAAGTCTATATCTACCCTGGCTTAACTATTAGTGTACTATATTATCTTAAGAGATTCAAGTCTTTAATATGAAGTTCTCACTGACAAAGAAATGCTTAAACAAATCAATGCTTAATAGTAATGAGTGCTTATTAATAATACTAATAATAAATACTAATAATTAATAATGGATAAAATCAATTTCTATTTATAATAAACAACATACCATGCACTGTTTTTTAAAAAAATAATTATTTTTTTCCTAAACTTTTTAAAAAAATTTCTTAAAATATATTTTATTGTTTTTTTACAGAGAGGAAGGGATTAGGGTAAAGAGTTAGAAACATTGATGAGAGAGAAACATCAATCAGCTGCCTCCTGCACACCCCCTACTGGGGATGTGCCCGCAACCAAGGTACATGCCCTTGACCAGAATCGAACCTGGGACTCTTCAGCCCGCAGGCCCACGCTCTATCCACTGAGCCAAACCGGCTAGGGCCCTAAACTTATTTTTTTAGAATAGTTTTAAATTTACCAAAAAGTTGCAAACATAATATAGATAGATGATTTCTGTATACCCTGCACCCAGTTTCCTTTATTGTTAATACTAGTAGCCCATCGCGCGATATCGTGAGCAGTAGGCCACGGGCCCCTTCTGCGGGAGCCAGGGGGGCAGAAGCGAGCTGCCGGCGCCCCGGCTGCTTCCATGGGAGGTGGGCCCGCGTCTCCTTTCCGGGCCTGCACTCAGCCGCGGAGGCTGTGGGCTGTCCCCCCTGTCCCTGTCCGTGTCCACTCCAGCTCTGGGGGGCTGGCCAGAGCGGGGTGCGGTGGCTTGCTGGCCCCCCTGTCTGTGTCTCCATCTCTGCTCTGGGCCTCACTGGCACATGCAACTTCCTCCTGTGGTCGTGACCCGTTACAGTGTCCTGGCCTAATTTGCATATTTCTTCTCTCTCTCTCTCTCTCTCTCTCTCTCTCTCTCTCTCTGTGTGTGTGTATCTATCTATCTATATATAGATAGATATAGATTGTCACAGTTTATAAGCCAATATTGTTACATTATTCACAAAAGTCTATAATTTTTTTTATATTTCCTGAATAGAATTTTATGTTGATAGGTTTTTGTTTCAGCATTTTAAGTATGTTGCTTCATTGTTTCTTGCTTGTATTGGTTTAGCTAGAAATCTGCTAGCATACTTATCTTTGGTTCTCTATATAACATCTTTTTTTCCCCTTTCTGGTTGCTTTAAAGACTATTACCTGCTGGGAGTAATTTGATGGTAGTGAGCCTTGCTCTAGTTTCTTTTTATTGCTTGAGTTTTGTTGTGCTTCTTTAATATGTAAATTTATAGTATTCATCAAATTTAGAAATATTTCAGTTATTTTTTTCAAACATTTTTCTAGTCACATCTCTTCCCTCTTGGAACTCCCATTCAGAAATTGTCTCACAGATCAGTGATAGTCTGTTCATTATCTGTGATTGATTCGTGCACATTGAAAGGAAATTAATTAGAAGAAATTTCATGCAGTAATTACGTTACTGCAGAAAATTACATGGCAAATAGTATATATAATATAGTATTATAAAATTAAAATACAAAATATTTTAATATTGCTATTTGCCTTTTATCTATAATAGAAGTATCAGAGATGAAAGAAAATTAGTAACATGTATATGAAAATAATATATAAATTGATTAATAAATAAACAATATTCTGTCAACGACGTTGCTTTCTTTCGGCTTCAGAGGTACATTGTGCCAATAGTTGGTCTTCAGACATATTCTGTCGACAACGCCACTTCCTTTCAGCTTTAGAGGCATGTTGTGCTAATAGTTGGTCTTCAGATACATTCTGGCATCATGTGTGATTGATGCCAGTGAGAGCTTTATATGTATCGTGCATGTGCGAGTCAATGTTTATCTTTAAATTGCCAGTGTGGGTCATATGTACTGTCTGGTCACTTAGCGTTTTATATATATAGGTACTTTTTCTTTCTGTGGTTCATTTTAGATAGTCTTTATTTCCATGTTTTCTAGCTCACTAATATATTTTTTCAACAATGTCTACTATGCCATTAATTCCAATTTTTCAATTATAAAAGTCTAATTTGGGCCTTATATCTCCATATCTCTACTTGACTTTTTGCACATGTTATAGATGTTTTAATGTCTTCTGCTAATTTTAGTATCTGTGTCAGTTGTTGGTTTTGGTTTATTGATTTCAATCCTCTTTATGGTTTATAATTTCCTGCTTCTTTTTGTGCCTGGTAATTTTTAATTGTGTGCCAGACACTATTTTTTGGGGGGGTATTGCATAGTGTAAGTTTCTGTAGATATTCTTGAGCTTTGTTTCAGTTAAGTTACTTGGAAATGTTTTGATTCTTTCATGTGTCGCTTTTAAAATTTTGTAGGTGGGACCAGGCTGTACTCTATCCTGGACTATGGAGTTAAAACCCCATTAAAATCCAAGTTTACTCTCATTCTGGAGCTAAAACCATTCTGAGTACTCTATCCAATGTCTGGTAGTGGGAATGGACAATATTCCCAGCATTGTGTGAAAGCCTCTTACCTCTGTTTCTTTCAGATGCTATTTTCTCCAGCTACACTGCAATGGTCAGTACTGAACTGCATACATGAAAGGGGCTGTCTGCAGATTTCCAGAGTTTTCTCTCCTCTCCAGTTCTGCCAGTACTACCTTTCTTGGTCTCAGCTTAATCTTCTCAAATCAGGAGCCTGTCTCCTCTGCCTGGATTCCCCTTCCTGTGCTGTGGTCAGGAAGCATCCCAAAATAGTCAGATGGACAACCTCAGGACTCCCTGGTTTGTTTCCTGTCTTCCAAGGATTATCGTTTTTTGTTGCCTGACATCAGTGTTTCTTTCATATATTTGTGGGGTTTCTTTGTTTATTTTAGTCAACAGGGCAAATTGGCCCCTGCTATTCTATCATGTTTAGAAGCAGAAGTACTACAGGCAATATTCTTATTGTTTCACCTACTTTGTCCTATATAATACTTAGGACAATTTTATGAGACTTAGGACAATAAGTTGTGAAATTAGTATTTTTTCCCAGTGATATGTAATTCTAGAGCCTGACATATTTATGACTATTTTAGAGATGCTTCTAGATTAACTTCAGTATGAACATTTGTTTATAAAATTTTTTTTCTTAAATATATATATTCCAGAGAGGAAAGGAGAGGGAGAGATGAGGGTAGAAACATCAATGAGGAGAGAGAATCATTGATTGACTGCCTCCTGCACGCCTCTACACTGGGAATCAAGCCCACAACCCGGGCATATGCCCTGACCGGGAATCGAACCTTGACCTCTTTCCTGGTTCATAAGTCAACACTCAATTACTGAGCCACACCAGCTGGGATGTTTATAAAATGCTTTAATGTTATTACCAAAATTTGGGAAGAAGTAATCTTGGTTTCCAAAATTCCCACTGCCATGCTAAAGATAATATAATATTGCTATATCTGATAGTGCTTTAAGGAAATGGCTATAGCACACACAGGCCTTTAGCCCTTCCTAATGTATAACTATCTGATGTTTGACTCACTGTACTTCAAGTTCCAAACAGAGACTTTAGGCAGAATCTTATAACTGGGTGAATATGGGGAGAAATGATCTGATAACACAGTTGCAAAACAAAGACCTCCTATATTATATACTGAGAAAACATAACAAAAAAGTCATTCTTTTTTGCCAGATAGATATGACTGGCAAAATGGTCACCAGCACATTTCTCCAAAGAGGATATGGAGATGGCCAATAAGACACGTGAAAAGATGCTAAATATCACTAATAAAGAGGAAAATGCAAATCAAAACCACAGTGAGATATATTATCTTACACCTTTCAAAATGCCTATTTATCAATAAATCAACAAACAAGTGTTGGCACGGATGTGGAGAAAAGGCACTGTGCACTGTTGGTAGGATTGTAAATTGGTGCAAGCACTATGGGAAACTGTGTGGAGGTTTCTCAGAGGAAAAAAAATAGAACTACCATATAACCCAACAATTCCACTTCGGGGTATTTATCCAAAGAAATCCAAAACACTAATTTGAAGATATATGCACCCGTATATTTATTGCAGCATTATTTGCAATAGCCAAGATATAGAAGCAGACAACATATCCTTCAATAGATGAGTGGTACATATGTAAAATGGAATATTACTCAGTCTTTAAAAAATTAATGAAAATATGGCCATTTTCAACAACAAGGATGGACCTAGATCAGTGATGGCGAACCTTTTGAGCTCGGCGTGTCAGCATTTTGAAAAACCCTAACTTAACTCTGGTGCCGTGTCACATATAGAAATTTTTTATTTGCAACCATAGTAAAACAAAGATTTATATTTTTGACATTTATTTTATATATTTAAATGCCATTTAACAAAGAAAAATCAACCAAAAAAATGAGTTCGCGTGTCACTTCTGACACACATGTCATAGGTTTGCCAACACTGACCTAGACGGTATGCTAACTGAAACAAGTCAGACAGAGAAAGACAAATACTGTATGATTTCACTGATATGTGGAATCTAAAAAAAAAAGGTGAACAAACAAAAAACTCATAAATACATAGAGCAAAGTGATGGTCACCAGATGGAGGAGATGGGTAAAAAAATAAAAGGAATTTAGAAGTTCAAATTGGCAGTTATAAACAGTCATGAGGATATAAATTACAGTATAGGGAATATCTACACTAATAAAAGAGAAACATGCAAATTGGTGTCACTCCGCTACGCCCACCAGCCAATCGGATGAGTATGCAAATTAACCTAATAAAGATGGTGGCTATTTTGCATACACAGGCGTGGAACGAACACTGAAGGCTGAAGAGGCTTGGCTTATCCACTCTGGCCAGAGTGAAGGCCTGGGTCCCGGGTGGCGGAGGAAAACCATGCTGGCAGCCGGGGGAAGGGAAGGCCTATTGCATGAATCTCTTTGTGCAACGGGCCTCTAGTAGTCAATAATATGGTAACACTATGTTTGACGCCAGATAGATACTAGACTTAACAGTGTGATTATTTCATGAGGTATATCAATGTCTAATCACTATGTTGTATAGCTGAAACTAATATAATATTGTATGTCCACTATCATAGAAAAATAAATTTTAAAAAATGTTGAATTTTGAACCTCTAACATCCAGACAGTGATGTCTAGCCCTGGCTGGGTAGCTCAGTTGCTTAAATGCCATCTCATTGTGCCAAGATTGAGGGTTCAATTCCTGGTCAGGGCACATATAGACTCTGATCTCTAAATATTATTTCCTAATAAAAGAGATCAGAGCTTCATAGAGAATTGTCTAATTCCAGGTCTGGAGCAGGAAGTGCACAAGATAAGACCAGAGTATCTTATCATTCAGGAAATCAAGAAAACTCTCAAAGTCTACTGCGATTGTGAAAAGAGGACTCAGGAGCCAACTTAAAGAGGTCACAGATGGAATCATTTGTGGATATGTATTGAAACATATCAATTATTGCTCAGTCACCTTCCCTGATACCCTTGACTTTCTATAAGTCCTAACTGCTTACATAGCAATTTGAATTTCTTTCACAGTGTCTCTTGCCACCTGCATCTCCAAATTAACCCAAAGAACCTAGAAGGCAGAGAATCCATCTGGCTTATCTGTCATTGGATCCTACATAGTCACTCAGTAAATATTAGTGAATAATAAATGAATAAATGTGAGACAAGCCGATGCATGGGAATGTCCTTCAGTTACTTCTTGAGCCTCCCCCAGATAGGATTAGGGTTCCCTTCGGGTGTCTCTCAAACCTTGCACCAATTAGTGTGAGTCAATGCCAACCCACGGCAGGAACCTGAAGAGCAAAGAAATTCACTCTGTGCCTGCACTAAGAAACCCAGCTCTGCATAAGCCAGCCCCAGCAGCCGTTCAAGGAGCCAGAAGCTCTGTCAATGTGGGCTCCCTGATGCATCACCCTCCCTCCCTCTCCCTTTGCCTCTTACTGTTTTTACTAAACCTCTTCTCTTCTGAATCTGTTTCACCTCCTCTCTTGACTTCTATCCTGGGTGTGGCGGGGGGGATGGGGGGTGGCGAGAACCCCTTTGCCAGTGACAAATGGACAGGATAAAATACATACTGAAATTGCTATACTGAAAGGAAAGAGTTGAAGGGCTCTTACTATTTTAAAAGGTCAGGTAACCATTGAATAGTGTAAAGGAGAATTTTTCTCTGTAGAAAAATTCACATGGGCACATTTAAACACAAACACAGTTTTCTCTAAAATCACAGAAGATTCAGGCTTATTATTATCTGTCTATACCATGGTTCCACAAACTCCATTTTCATAAAATATGACTTAATGTGTGTCAGGAACATTCATATCTAATCAGGCTAACAGCGTTGTGATTTTTTTTTATTGCTTAAAGTATTACAAAGGGTATTACATATGTGTCCATTTTTTCCCCGCCCTAGACAGTCCCCTAGCCTCCCCTACCCCCCAGTGTCTTATGTCCATTGGTTATGCTTATATGCATGCATACAAGTCCTTTGGTTGATCTCTTACCCCCCTACCTCCTGCCCCCCAACCCTCCCCGGCCTTCCCGCTGTTGTGATTTTTTAATTGCAGAATGAGAAAGTATGCTTAGAGCTGAATAATTTATGGTATGATTAGATAGCATATCATAGACTGTTATACTTTACCTTATATAGTCCATAAAGTTTATTATACTTTACTTCGATAGATGGTTTAAAACTTGGACTCTAGTTTGGGAACCAAAAAACCCAATTATCTAATGTCTTAATTTTTTCAATAAGATTTACTGTAATTAAGCCTAAATTTAAAATATGAATGATTGTCCAGAAAGTTTTAGCAATTTTTTTTAATCCTTACCCAAGGATATGTGTTTTTTTGTTTGTTTTTTTTGTTTTACATTTATTCTTGAGAGAGAGAGAGAGAGAGAGAGAGAGAGAGAGAGAAACATTGATTAGTTGCTTCCCTTATGTGCCCTTACCTGGAATTGAACCCACAACCCTTTTGGTGTATGGATGATGCTCCAGACAAATGAGCCACCCTGCCATGGCAGTTTTAGCAATCTTTACAGAAATTTTTTTAAAACCACAAAATGATCATAGCTTATGTATATTTGTAGCCAACTTATCAATAAACACTTATAAAAAAAGGTGTAGTATGATCCAATAAGCAAAACATATTCATTCAGTCAAAACACACCCCATTCCTATTCCCCCCCCCCCCCCCGCGCTACATCTGCTCAGCTTATTTTTTTCTTTTCTTTTGCATCCTATATTTATTGCTTAATTTTGATCTTGGAATTTTATCTATATCTGATAGCTAATTCTTTCCATGTACAAAACTGAGTGTATCTCATTGCCAGTTTTGTACTCATATAACTTTATCTACATACTGGTGGCTCTTAACTGCTACGAAAATGACATAGAGAGAATGCACTTTAATTCACATCCCACACACCCAAAGCTGGATGGCCCGTTGGGTGTCTATACAATACCCAGCAGCTGGCGCTCCTTGGGTTTACATTTCATTTACATCAAAGGAACATCAAAACACATAATGATGTTCTCTGCAGTAGACAGTTGTCCTTTGATAAGTGCATGTGTGATGTGTCCTGGTGCTCCCTGACCTCATGCCCTTGGCCGTTATACATATAACTTAGGATTACAATGTGGTTTTCTGTGAGGAAAATGATATTGGAACATTAAAGAAAGCATTTCGAAATTACATTAGGATATAATAATTTTTGTTTCATTAAAACTGGTAAATGCTTCGGAGTGACCCCTACTCCAAGCAGAAGTGCTGTTTCCATAGCTCTGATTTATTATGTAACAGCATACCTTGATCTACTTATTGTTCAGTTCACTTTTGCTCCTCTATTACAGTGTCAACTTACAGTGATTCCCAGGAACATATACACTTAAGACTTCCAATGTGTTGAAGCATAAAATTTAGCAGTGAGGTGTACTAGGATAATGACTTTATATTCCCTCTTCTTTTTTCCTTCAGGAAGTGACTATTAAATTAGTAAAGCACACAACCAATTTCTAAGGTTATTTGGCGGTTACAGATAAAGAAGAAAGCCTATATGTCCTAAGCAATAGGACATTTATTTAAATGACAATTTTTGTTCCCTTGTCCAACAATGGGTCAGATTCTGGGACGGGTTTGAGCTGGCAGAGGTATCTTTGATTAAGCTAACAATACCCAGGAGTTGGAGATGAACCCTTGGTCTGTGATAGCCCCAGCATCAGATCTTATTGCCTCATCAAATGCATGCTCACCCAGCTGGCTTTCATCACTTGCATAGTGCTCCTTGACAATCAGCAAGACGGTTTCCAGCCAGAAAGCAATCAGTGGTTTTTCTAACAACAGCAAAAGGCAAAGGAGAACCTTCTATTGTTTCACTAATTGCTGTAAATCAGGAACATTCCTGTGTCGAAGCAGGACATACAAAAAAAATACACAGTGATGCCCAGCCTTGCTCCCTATGGGATGGTCTCTCATCACTGCATTTTGTCGCATGGCCCTAGGCAATCCAGTGACCTCACACTTACTTAGATACCTTTGGAACAGAGCAACTCTTCTGTCTATGTGAGAATGATGATGGAGTTATTTATGATCTGGAGTTTTGAAAATAGTTACAAATAGCAGATAAGAAGCTAAAGAATTGTTGTTGACTTTTTGCTCTGTTTCCAGGGGTAGGAGGTGGCCCTATAATGTTGCTCCTATCCATATCTGAGTTCGGTGAGATATGAGAATCAATGTGAGGCTGGAATCGGGGACATTAGATGGCTTCTGCTCTCTATGTCTCCTCCTCTTTTCCTCATTCTTACATCCATGAAAGCTTTCTTCACATCTATTTATGCTTATAGCCTTGGCTCCACTATATTTTTTATTCTAGTTTTTTTTTAACTTGTTCTTAAACAAAAGACATAAATACACGGATGAAGTACTTTCCTACTCCATTATGGGTTTCCTACTGAAATCCAGATGACGCATATTTTCAGAACGCTGAAATAATGATCAGTGTTAGGCTCCCGAGTTGTTTCCTAAATCATAGTTGGATTTCCACTGTGGCTGGCCCATGATATCCACGTTGCCCACCTCTAATAAGTTTCCTGAAATCCTTTTTGGCAGAGGAGGTGGGTTCCCATCTTCAATGCCTCACAAATCTAACTGGATTTAGGAGTTTATTTTCTTTCCTTTCCTTCCACCTCCCACTGGTTCACTCAGGCTCTTAAAGACAAACGCTGAATGTGATTAATGATGGCAGAGATTAGGAACATAAAGTTCATGCGCTGAATTGTTTATTTGTTTAAGAGAGTTGTTTTCTGGCTGTTTCTTTATGCAGCCACATGCTCGCTTAAGAGCTTTATTCTGTTGCAGGGGCTGGAAGAGTAATGCCTAAGAGAGTGCTTCATCCAAAGAGAGGCAGGGGAGAAGTTCACGTTTCTCAATGAGCCCTTCCCATCTTTGAGATCATTCTTCTTTCATCCTTTAGAGGCGGGAGATGCATCTTTTGTGAAGCTGATATTAATTTCGGCAAATCTTCTAGAGTCTGAAACCTGATTGCTGGGTTGAAACATAGAATTGGATCAGCAGGGCTTCTGAATGAAGTTAAAAGTAAGTGAGTGCTTATCGTATCCCCAGATGTATTTGGAAAGGGAAGGCATAGAGCACTCAGGGTTTACATTCAAGTTGTGTCTTAGTGGGCACCTCATTCCCTGGACCGGAATTATGTGGTCCCCACAAAAGACTTAATGCAATTCTGTAGAAAGAGATTTCAGGTTAGTAGGTCAAAGCTATTCTTTTTCTCACAGAAGAAAAAAAAAAGTATTTTCTCCAGGGATGACTCACCAAATGCCACCCGCTTTCTGACATAGGCCATTCAGCCGCACTTCCAAGGCCCAACTCGGAATTGGAAGAGACTGCACATGGGAAAGGGAAAACAGGTATCCCCACGTTTCTTTCTGGGTGAGGGATCTCGGTGCCAGGGTAGCACACATTTCATGTGGGCCTGGAAGGCAGAGAAGTTCAGTTGTTTCAGCTAGATTTCCCCAAGCTTGAGTGGGGTCAGGTCACCCCCTACATTGTTTACTTGGCTCTAGTAAAAACGGGCTTTAGATAATATGTGTTGGGATTGAATATATCCAAAGCTGAAATGAACAGGATTTCATGTGAAGTTTGTTTCCAGCTCACTGCTGTCATTTACCTCATTCTGAGCTTCTGCCCTGGTTGAGATGGTTGAACGGAGTTGGCCCCTACGGAGTAAAGTGCCTGCCCCCGGGAACAGGCAGGCATTCTAATTCACAAGTCTCCTTCATTCGGAGGGCTGAGTCCTTGTAAATAGCACCTCTGCTCTTCATTAGTTCCCTGCCATGTTATGGCAGCATTCTCAGGGGAAAGGAAATAATGTGCTCTACATTATTTTAATTTTTTTCATGTTCAACATGGAAAAACTATATTAGCTTTAGGTTTGCCTTTGAAAGTGACTCTTTCTGTTTTACTTCATTGAAAATGTGTTCCAATTGAATATAAAGTCATCAGTCATGTCACCTTTCTCTTGAGAAGAGGGACTGTGGGGTCTTTCAATTTATTAATTTTCTTAGGCAACTTTAAATCTTTCCTTTTATCCTTATGTCTTCCACAGTGAATGCTGACAATCTGCAGGAGAAAAAAAAATATATCTTAAACTTTTAACATTAATTTCTCCATATTTGCCCTACACTCAAACGTTTTAGTATTGCTATTTCTCACCGGTTGATTGCCAAATAGTTATCTAAAATTACAGCATTTGCTTCCTGTTTTCAAGGGTTATCTGAAACCAACTATGAAAAACAGGGGTGATTAATTAGACTGCATGGGGTCACAGTGACAATTCTGCACAGGGAAGGTGTCGTGGCTCATTCATGCAAATGCGGCGACCCTGACCACAGCAGGAGCCAAGGTTGCACAAACATCCATGCCCACTTCCACAGATCCAAGCTTCACCTCCACTTTGTGTCACTGCTGCATGGCTCTGAAATCTCCAGGCTGCCTCCACCTGGTGAGGTCTGGTGTGTTCCTGGAAGGTGGGTAATCTCCCCACTTCTTTTATACTGTTGTCTTGTCCTGGGACAAAGAAAGAAAGAAAAACCTGATGTTTCCTCTATGTTTCTTTTGATATAATCTTTGTTTGGGTTGGAGGTATTTATAAACATTCCCCGAATGCTGCGTTTTCTGTAGGAGCCACCCAATTGTATAGCTGCATCACTTCTCTTTGCACTGGCAAGGGCATATTTTGTTGTCATTAAGAGTGGCCTCACTTAGCAGTCTTGGCAATTGCTCCAAATATAAAGCAGAATGAGTTTGTTGGGCTGACCATGCCAGAGATTTGGGGTAAAAAAGAAGCAGCAATTCAAAGTGGATACTTGAGTGGATTGTTCTGTGAATAAGAATGAAATTGTTGTGTATTAATCTCTCTTAATAGCTAAACATTGAAATGCCAGCCAGGTAACTTTCCTTTATTCAACAATGAAAATATTAAAGTGATAGTGATGTTGATGGTGTGCTCATTGCTACGGCCAGTTTCCTTTCATTTGTTCGCAGAGCTGTGGGTCATGTTGCTCGTCAGCAGTGTCAGCATACAGACATCACTGATGAGTGACCAGCATTATGATAGTGTCTGAGCAGATGGAAATTCACCCGCTGTGGCGACTGGCTGCTTCTTGTTGACTCGTCCCCAAAGCTCTGATGGTGTACTGCAGAGGAGGACAAAGTGAGCCCAGACGGCGCATGCCCCAGACGCTTCACACAGGATGCCACACTCCTTCCTATCAGTACCGTTAGGTGCTCAGGAGGCTGAAGTGCTTGCTGAGGCCTTTTGTGTTTTGTATGAGTTAGCTGCTATCATCTGCTTGGAAACCTTACCCTAGAGCAGCGGTTCTCAACCTGTGGGTCGCGACCCCTTTGGGGGTCGAACAACCCTTTCACAGGGGTCGCCTAAGACCATCAGAAAACACATATATAATTACATATTGTTTTTGTGATTAATCACTATGCTTTAATTATGTTCAATTTGTGACAGTGAAATTGGGGGTCACCACAACATGAGGAACTGTGTTAAAGGGTCGCAGCATTAGGAAGGTTGAGAACCACTGCCTTAGAGGAATGTTTGTTGAATGAGTTAGTCTGTATTCCTACACATTCCACAGGGCTATGTAGCGTCATGATGAGCCATCAAAGTGGGGGTTCTCCTCTGACGTTGAGAAGTGACATTTGCCTGGAGAATGTTAGTGTGGTCATGCCTGATAGCCCACAAATCATGTCCCTAAGGGGCCTGATAAGTCAGCTCAATGGCACAACTTCCACTTATTTTCATGACCTAGCAATAGCATTATTGTATAAAAATTTTTGAGTCATAGTCCTGATTTATTTCTAGCTAAAAATCTTAGGTCATGAGGCCAGCACCAACGAACTCACACCTATATTCTGAGGGCTGGGCCCCAAGGCTGGTGCAGACTTTATGAGTTATGGATGCACTGGTCTGTATTCCAGCTTGTAGATGTGGCTGTCCGGTGACCTGAGCCACGATGAGCAGCTGTCTTCCACCATATGCCCGTCCAAAAGGAAAATGTACTTCCTTTTGTCTGTCTTCTCACCTGCAGGCCATACATGCTATCACACAGATCAATAGTTCAGCATGACTCTGTGCCCAGACATACAATTACTTGGAGGTTTGCACAGAAGAGTTAGGAAATCCTTGTCATTCCTCATCACTATTAAGCAATCAATTTCCCAGGAAACCTACTTATGTTGGAACAGATAAGCTGTCAGCACTCTGAGTGGCTTCTCAATGATGTGCACTGTCTAGGCCCTTGTTTACTTAGGACTTGCCTAATGGTCAGAATCTGTCAGACCCAGTGGGTCCACAAGTTGTCTCCAACACACCAGTTAGTTCTCCCCCAGGTACATCATTGAAAAAATAATTATAAGAAAAAACTAATGTGCAGACTGACTAACGCCAACAGCCAAAAGTGAGAGAAGCAGCGTGTGTATTGTAGACACTGTAGTTGTGTGAAGCGCAGTGGGAGAGGCTTTGTGGCTTGGCCCTGGGGCTGGCTTTCTTCTCACAGATAGAGATGGAGAGCAATTAGAGTTGAAAAGTATAAGCAAGCCAATCTACTGTGTTTATACAGCGAGGTTCCCCTGAAGTGAGGCAAAAGCAGAGACACAGTAATGAATACATGTGTTTGGAAAAAGTAGAAGTTACTTATAAATATTATAGCGGCATCGCTATAGTTAAAGGTCTGGCAGCATTTCCATTATAAACTCTCACTGTCAGGGGTTTAAAACTCTGCAGTAAAAATTCCAGTCTGCAACTTAGCATCCCACAATATGCTTGGGAACAAAGCTTTTATCCTTGACCTCCTGCAGGTTTGTCATGGTCTTCCCATGCAGCCCTGCTCATGTCTCCGCCCCTGTGGTCCTGTTTGCATCTACAAGGGGAGCAAAGGGGCAGGATGAGGACTCACCTGGCAGGGAAAGGCCTCTAGGCGGTGAGCAAGGGGACATCCGATGAGAAGCTCTCACACAATTTCACTGACTCTTTATTCGGCATGAAGTTTGGTCTGCACAGCATGCTTTCTCAGTTGTTGTAAGTGGCTCCTGTGATCACAATTCCTAAGCACCAGATGGCACTGGTATGCAAATCGGGTTGGGAAAACACAATTAAGGTAAAAATTCTAATATCTGAGAGTTAAGCATTTTGTATAGGCAGCTTCTTTCGGGGCCATCAGTGATTTGCAAGGAAATCTCAGTGAGGCTGTGGTCCCAAGAGACTATGCTCACCAAGAAAGCAAGATGCTTTCTCCAAATGGTTTAGCAAATGTGGCACAAGGTTACATGAACACAACTAAAGGACTCTTAGAGAGTTTCCAGAATTAATCTGCAAACAATCTTAGGCTAACAAGACAACTTTTGAGAGAAAAAATTTTCTTCTCCCTCATTTAATGGTATCAGCATGTGGGGAATTTACCCAACAAATGCTCTGTCTTAGATAAGCATTAGCTTAAACTGAAGACAAGTTTGACAAGGAGCGTATTTGTGGGTCTCCAGTGACCAGCCACGCTCTGGAAGGGGTGGTGCTTGCCTTGCTCTACAGGTGATCTGTGTGGGCTCCTACAGTCACGTGCAGGGCGTCTGAACCTTGCCAATAGTAAGCTAATCCTAACAACTTCTGCTCTTTTATCCTTAAATCATTCCCATTTGTTACATTCCTGTAGAGCTACAAATAAACTTCTTTTCCTTTAGTGTCAGACTGACATGAGCTGTGTCACCAGAGATACCGTGAATGGTTAGGAAGAAAAAAGATTCTTAAGACAATACATCAGGAAACATAACCTAACACGTGCCAAGAAGCTTGTGGAGCTGAGAACTTTGAAATTTTAAAAAGCCCACGATGAGCTGAAGGCCCTGCCAAGCCTGGGTAGATGCTTTGTTGGGGAGCTGGGACTTCCTTCCATGAATTTATTGGCCATCAAAGGTGGTCAAAAGCAAGTATGAAACTTAAGAAAAATAGCTTTTTTTAGTTCTCAGTCATAAAATTGTATTTGATTTAAACAAATGCCACTCTCAGAGTCACCATATCGTTTTCACATTGGCAGGATTCATCTTTACCAAAGGGAACATTACTATCAATTGCCATTTGCCATGCATTCAATTTTGTCAAAACCCAGGCTTACCTGATGTACGGTAGACTTACTTAACTCCGTCAGAAAGAAATTCACATCGATCTTTTTGAGCCCCTGGTATAAAAAAGTAAGAAACCAAAGTACAACTACTTGAGTTACAGTGGCAGAGCTTGGATTTTCAGGCTTACTCTCAAGTGCCTTAGCTTTAGGTTAGATCCTAGGAAATATCGAGTGAGAATTTGGATTCTATTTTAATTTTGGATTTGCCTTTCTTTGAGTGTCCTGGGTAGGGGCATATACATCAGGCTAAATTCTAAACGTCAGTAGTGAAAATCAAAGTTCCCTCTGGACTAGACTATAATAGCTGTGTACATTAGAATACTTTAAAATTATTGCATGCTTCTTATCTTATCAGGCACAATGCTTTCTTGAGCTCTGAGTCACTGATTAACTGTATATTTTGTTTTGTTTGGAAGACAAAGTAAAAAATCTATGGAGGTCTCAGGTGGCCTGCTGAGCCCTTCCTCCTCCTGAGCAGTGAGAACAACAAGCCCATAAGGGAGATGACAGCACCTTGCCAGGCTGCCTGCAGGGTTTTGTTGGGGTCTTGACAGTTTGCATATTGTGTTCTCCCACAAGGTTGTAGACCTGGGACTTGAATAAACCAAACCACGTACAAAACCCGGACTAACTGCATTGATTTGAAGCACACACATGAAAATATATGGTTACTGTAACTATTTTATAATTAATCATTGGTTGAGACGTTGTTACCCATTCTTAATGACTTTTCTTCAAGAGGGACATTTGTAATCTTTAAGCCTTGCATTTTTATATTAGCTCCTTTGTTACAGCCAATCATAATTTTTCTTCCACATTAAACACAACACACATACACATTAATCTGCAGAGCAGCCATAGAACATAGTTCCTCTTATGAGCCTAAATATGAACAGAACTTTCAAATAATACCCACACTGGCTTTTTCTTTTGTGGGAGTTGCTGCCTAAAAATGGTTTATTTCTGTCACTATTTGTTGTTGTTTTTTTAAATTGTTGACACCTGTAATAATGTCCCCCATTTCCCTCTCCCCTTTGCCCACCTCCACCCAGTCCCTGCCTCCCCATCCCTGGCCTTCACCACACCCTTGTCTGTGTCCATGTGCCATGCATATATGTTTTTTGACTATTTGTTTCTTTCTGTAGCCGTCCTCTATCCTAAAGTGCCCCAGGACCTCAGGCCATCAATAGCAGGAAAGATCCACTTAGGGATAATTTCAATATTTTTAATACCTTGTTTTCCATGGTAAATAGCCAATTGGGGATAGGTCAGTGAGTTTTATCACTGGGTAAAGTTTTAGTAGTTACATATGTGTGGATAGTCATGAGGGATAATTTCACTCTAGGTGGCATTATATCTGTGGAAGCAAAAAGCCCTCTCTCTTTCAAGTGGATCTGACTACCTATGGGATTGGACAAGATTCCATACTTTTCACATAACAGCAGGGAGGTAAGGAAGGAAAGGATGGGCAGGATTTCCCGTGCTTGACCGGAGTGGGTTAGCTAGTATCAAATTCCCAAATTTTTTTTAAGTTTCAATAATTCTTAATAAATCAACATTTTACTTTAATAGAAAATTGACCTATAATTCTGTTATAAAGTAGAATTCTTGTTTCCGGAAAGTATGCCTTGCTTATTCTGAGCCCTCACAAAGTGCCCAAGGAGCGCCTCACCTGTTTGAGACCCCCATGCTTGTAAGATGGAGGCCCACCACCTGGCTTGCTAGGCGCAGCTCCAGCACAGTTCCTAGCTCCTTTTCATGAAACTGTGCTGCTCTGCTTCAGTGCAGTGCAGCCTGCCAGTGACCCACCAGTACCAACTGTAGTGTGCAAGCCATTATGCTTGGGAGTAGGACCTGAGAGAGCCAAGGTGGTGGTTCCCAAGCCTGTCCTAGCACTTATCATGTCCTGGAGGTAACTGTCTACATGGCTCTTCACCTAACATGGGCATTCCCAGGTACTCACCTCTCCTCTGTCCTAGCAGCTATGCATGTCCTGTTATTAACTGTACACCTGTATCTCCATCTGCCACATACTGGACCATGCCTCCAGTAATTATGCATTCACTTGAGTTAATTTTTTCACTATTTGTCTCCATCATTGCAACAAATAGTTCTTATTGACAGCGATCTTATTGCCCTTAATACTTGCATCCACTATCATTTACATGATGCAATGCATATTTGTCCTGCAGGTGACGAAAGGAACTTCTGGGCAGGATGGACGTGAAGAGGGGCAGGTGCTGTCAGTGTTTGCGGGTGGAGTGCAGACCTAAGAGCTGGGGTTCAGGCATTCATGCTTGAGGAGTCCCCAGTTCTCTGGTTTCAGGCCTTTGCCACCAATCTGAGCACACCCTGCAAGGAATGAAGAGGGATCCAGGCTGTGTGGTTATGGATATTGCTCGATAGCTGTAAGAAGTAGTAGTGAATCATTTTAAACCATTCCCATTTAAGCTCCCAAATTTTAAGGCCTACCAGGTAAAGTAAATATAGGCTCCTTGCAAAACTTTAACATGCACGTGTCTATGTGTATAACAGACCAGAAAGTTAGTATTATCTTGATCAATACAACATTTCTAGGATTGAGACAACTGGGTTAGGATTCATGGTTTCTAAAACCACTAGTTCTTCTAGTTAACAGGATAAATGTGGTGTAAAAAGCAATGCCCTTCAATTGAATCCTGCGACCCTATTCGTGTTATTTGATGCAATCAGGTTATTCTGGGCCTGCTTCCATATGTATGTGTTCATTACTTTCCCATGGTAATTGCACATTATTTCTTCAGATATCTGAAAACATTTCCTTGATCTCATGCTCTTATAGTTATGATTTGGTAACATTTTAATTTTAGCTACAAGATGGATATTTCACTAATTTAAAATGGGTTAATGTGAGCCCAGATCCCAATCATATCCAAAATTTTAAGTGCTCATAAAAACCTGAAACTCTGCAACACCACCAGATCCCCATATGCAGAGAAAAACAATTTACATTTTTGTGGCACTTGAAGTGAACTTTCACAGGCGTTTCTGCCTGTATTGTTCGTTAAGCCTTCTACCATATTAATGTAGCTTTGGAAGAAAAGGGCTAAGTTAGGTTGAAATGTCACATTCAAAACACTGTGAGTATAAGGAATATATCCCCAGGGCCAAAAATCACCAATAAAAACAAATTATACTAGTTATGTAAACATTGGCCCTTGGGCAAGGAGGTGATGGGTTTTGGTGCAAAGGAAAATCTATCCCATTAAGTTAGAGACGTGCAGTCTCTTACACAAGAGGAAGAGAAGCGGTTGGTAACATGTTAGGAATAGATGATTGGTCTAATAGTTAAGGGTTTTCTCCTACTATTTGAAGAGGTATTAAGTCTTTATTTAGAACTAGAAGCCCGGTGCATGAAATTCGTGCAAGAGTAGGCCTTCGCAGTGAGGTGGCTGCCTGGGTCCCTCCCTCGCAGCCGTAGTGGCTGCAGCCCTGGCTTTGTCCCAGAAGGATGTCAGGGAGGACATCCGGTCTAATTAGCATAGTATGCTTTTATTATTATAGATTACACATAAGGAACATTCTAGAGATGTCATTAACTCTCCAATCTCATCTTTTACTGTTCTTTGGTATTACTCTTCAGAGTTATTGGAATACTGAGCTACTGGCAATGCTTGGGGCCAGTTTTCTTACATATCAGCCTTTATATTTGCTGCTGCTTTTCTCTCCAGAGAAAACTTTCCCTCCAGCCTCTCTCCTGCAGACTTGCCAGCCCATCACATTTAAACCTGAAAGCTATTTCCTTTGGGCCTTTCCGGGACCCTTCAATTCTGGGTCAGTTTTCCTTTTCATGAGCTCCCATAGACCTTATACTTAGTCCTAAAACACAATACCAGTTACAAGGCCATAAACCAGCTACAAAGAAAACCTCCCATTTTGCTATGCCAGCTTTTGCGACTGCCTGGCTCATCTCCATCCAGGATTAATTGTTCCATTATGTTGGCCTTGGGGACATTCTTAAGCACATTTTCAGTATTCCTAGGAAAACTTTACTGCCACCTGTTTACAAAACTGTTGACAGCAATGGACTGATAATCTATACAGAGAATGTACAGTTTATTACAATTATGAGTGTATAAATAGCTTAGAATTTAGAATTAATATTTAAATGTGCTGAAAATTGTTGAGGAAAAAATGCAGTGTTCTCATTTGGGGTGGTTGCTGTAAGGTAGTAATAGAATGAAACTTTCATAATAGGCCTGGCAGTGACCTCTGGTATCAAGCCACTAGGCAGAGGAATTCCCCAATTCTAAGACATGAAAAAATGTAGGTGACTTTTATGCAAGGTCAGTAAATTATATCCACTGACTCCCCTGTATTTTTTGGTTCTAGAAGATTCTAGAGAGAAACGTAAGTGGAGACCTGGGAATGCAGAAACAGGGCAATGATCCATCCAGAGATACTGGGTTTCATCTCTGATGCTCCATTGACTGTCGCTGCTCCTTCCCAGCCTTCTGAAGCTTGTAGTGCAGCCAATTCTTCAACTATAGCAGGTGCCTCACAGGCATTACGTAGGAGTCAGTGCGGTAACATAATGTGAATGAACTTTGGGTCTTCAGAGGATAAAAAGCTACAAAAATTCAAGGTATTTCTATAATTACATGGCCTAAGGCTAAATTGAGACTCTACAGCTGTCTCTCTGTATTTATTCTTGGGGAATTAATATGTTGTGTTAAACTAAAGAAAGGGAAAAGCTAGAGCACCCAGCACATGTTCCTGAGGAGTGACTTATAAAGCATGTAATGCATTTAGAGAAAAACTCGCTGTTTAAAACGAATATTTTTTTATTTAGGCTCAATTAGTTTACAAAATTACCTTTCTTGTGGAGGTCTTTGAATAAATCCAGTTATTTTTCCTTATTAATTAGTGGTCTGAAGTTAAAATGACTGCATAGTTTTTAGGGACAAGTCTATTTTATTGTGCTTCCTCCACTTCATTCTTTTCTAAAAGCCAAACTCCTTGAACAGATGTTACTCAGATTTCTCCAAAATCTAAATAAGTGACCCCTGGAGAAAGAGAAAATTATAGCATGGAAAGTTTTCAGGGGAAAAAATACTTTGTTTTCAGAAATTTATACATGAAGAAAAATGATATAAATGGGAGTTATGATGAAAATATTTATGCAACTTGAACTATAATATTCTCTTCCTAGTAATACTACAGTCATTCTGCTTTATCCATTTGGAAATTTTACTTTTGTAATTTTGGCCATCAGAAACTACAATATGTGCTCATTTGTTTATGACATGAGACTCTGCTTTACTTTGTATTTTAAAAAATTTAAATCTTTCTTCACACTCTATTCCTGTATCCATGACTACATGAGATGATTTTTAAAAAGCACCAGTATTTCTGAAAGCTGTAAAGTGGTTTAAATTACCCACCTAGGGAGAAATTATAATTATTATTCCAATATAATTTGAAGCTTAAACTACTTAATATTTGGAAGTAGATTTTTTAAATCTATCAATTCCTTAAAAGATTTAGGTTTTATTTTCTCAATCCCGAACATTTAATTTTAAACTTTAGTCAAAACCATATATTCTATAATCTGTGAAAGATAACAGCTTGTAAAAATTTCTAAGGAAAACAGGAATACAGAAGACAAGTAAGTGCTGAGGGAACCTTTGACTAATTTGCACTGAAATGCTTCAGATGATTTGAATTAACATGCTTCTGTCCTGCCTATTATCATTGAATATCAACCCATAAAGAAACAAAGATAGTGGGTGTAATTAAGAAACAGGAGCTCAGAAAAAAAATAGCTCCCGAAAACAGGGGTTGGTCATTCTATTTCCCTCTGTTTTTCAACATTTGTTCTGGGACAATTATAAAATATTTGCTGGGATGTAAAGTTGGAGGGACGGTAAGGAAGTAAAAAAAAGGGTACATATGCAAGAAGGGAAGAACTAGCACACATAAGAAAAATGAGCAAGACAGTTTTAGATCAAGCTGCTTGTTCTGGGTCTCACTGACCTTGGCAATTCTCAAAGGGTCATATTTTATATAGATGAACTGTCTTCAATTTCTTCTGCATCTTAGGAACATGCAAATGTTTTTTCTCATGCTTTATTACTACATTCCTTATATCCTCAAAGTTTTATTATATTAAAAATGTTTTTTGGTGTATTTATTTGAATCCATCTTGACATGGTATTTTTCATTCTTAAAAATAATACATTTTGTTGTTTTGCCTGAACTTTTGAACCTCTAGTCTTTAACATGATACTGAAATTTTCCTGACATATTCCCCAACCACACTATATTTTAGAGGTAGAATAACATAATTAATTGAGTTTATGAGACATATGAAGTCATCCTCTTTAAATATCACTATTAACCACGATAGAGTACCCTCAATGCCATTTTATTGGTGAATTCTAATTTGAGGTCATCCTGGTAGATTACTCCACATCTGTGCCAGGCAAACATTGCAAGTGATGTCATTTTCTTGACTTCATTTTCGCATTCTTTGTGAGTTTTATTAGTTTAGAAAAATACCCTCAGACGTAGTTAAAGATAAAGCAGGAAGATGGAAACACATCCTGCTTAGAACTTTTCTCAAGTAATTACAGATGAGAGAGTAGGCAGTTCTTTAGCAAGTTCAAATGTCCATAGGCACGCTGATCACCAGCTATAGTGCCCCTGGAGCTGTAGGTGATGTGATTTTTCCATGTGTGAGAAATCCTACTTAATTTTCATGCTGCATATGGTGATAACACTTTGTCTCACAGTGAAATCTTCAAGATGTAATATATGTTTTTAGATGAGCTCGGACCACTGCTTTAATATCTTTAAGGTTTTTGGCAATATGATAAAAATTAGTAAAGACTAATTGAGCTGTAAATACAAGAAAACATCTACAATAAAGAAATTTATGATTTCACAAAAAACAAGTTCAGAAGTAAGACATGTTTCAGGTTGGTTGCTTTAACAGCTTCTGGTGTCTTAAGAACCAGGTGTCCTTTCCTTCTCCCTTCTATGTTGGCCTCACACTCAGGCTCTGAGACCAGGATGGTTGCAGATCTTCCAGGAATTACTTTCAGACCAAGAATGTCCAAAGTGGCCATATATTTCCAGAGTCTCTTTTCTAGAAGTCTAAAAAACTTTTCTTAGAAGCTTCCCATTATACATTATACTAGTGACCCGGTGCACAGATTCATGCACATCAAAAGGAAATTAATTAGAAGGTGGCTGGAGGGGCAGGACTGGGCGAGACGTGCCGGACATGCCCTGGAGCCAACCTCCTGCGGTCCCTCCCCAGCATCTGCCGAGTGAGCGGGATCCCTCTGGCAGGTGGGGTCCCTTGGCCTGGTCTGTGGGGATCAGGCCGAAACTGGCTCTCCGATATCCCTTGAGGAGTCCCGGAGTGCAAGAGGGCACTCTGCGAAATTGCTGTCATACAGGGTGTGGAACACAAATGCAAGTGTGCAGTAAACCAGATTCGGGGCGACAGTGCCCCAGCAACACCATAACTCACGGCGGAAGGTGGAATTGCGCTGCCCCGCGAGGAATCGGGCTCCCACCTCTCTGGTTTCTGGGTGCATCACCTGAGAACCACCGCTGCCAAGTTGCTGCAGTTCAGCAGCTCCTGCATTGAGCGTCTACCACCTGGTGATCTGTGTGCATCATAGTGACTAGTTAGATGGTTGGACACTTAGCATATTAGCCATATATATATATACACATAGCTTGGTCAAAAATGGATCACTTGCCTTGCTGAACACTGGTATGATAAATATGACTGTTATTACTGACCCTAACTGGTCACCATTTATACCTAGATTTGGGTAGAGGGTGAATAAACATACTCATATTGGTTGACATTTGAACTAAATATGGATGTGGCCTTCTGAGAATAAATGAAAAGGTAGACAACCAGGAGTGTCTGCTAAACCCTCAAACCATTTTGAGGAACATTTCAAAGAGAAAGTAGTTTTCTAAATCCCCAAATTAAAACCACAGAAGGACTATCATATTGAAAAATAATAATTATGTCTTGCTTTTTTCTTTCCTTGCTTATATATGACTAGTGGCCCAGTGCATGAAATTTGTGCATGGATGGGGGTGTCCCTCAGCCCGGCCTGCACCCTCTCCAATCTGGGACATCCCTCTCACAATCCGGGGCCACTGGCTCCTAACCGCTCACCTGTCTGCCTGCCTGATTGCCCCCCCAACCCCCGCTGGCCTGCTTGCCCCAAATTG